>NC_060138.1:1139789421-1140092451 GCF_021461385.2 Schistocerca piceifrons
GCGTTAAAATGGCAAAGATGTAAACATACAAAGCTTGGGAGCTAGAGAGTATGTAGAGTCGATATTATACTTTGTAGAGGGCGTTTCAACATCCCATGTTAAGTACCGTTATGTTTTCAGCAATATAGGTAAGTTAATTACTCAATTTGGTGTTGGCATTCGGAATACTTGGCAACTATGTGTCGAAACTGCAGTCGGAATAAATAAAACAGTCCATTGTGGAATATCTATTTCGATAATTGTACTAAGGCTCTAGAATCAATCATCAAAATTCCAGAATATAATTGTTTTCCATCATGTAGCTGATGTTTAAACCAACTGTGTACAACTCAAATTATCAAATTCCTACCAATTTCATTTAGTAGGCTAGAATGTTCAACCCTTTATAAGTGGACGTAACATGACGTACGTAATTGACTGTGTTCAGGTAGATATTTCTGGTGGCGGAACCTTCATGTAAGTGGGGTGCTCAAAGATGTGTCCATTTTCCCGAATGCATACCTCGATGCTTCTAAACGACCTGCAGACGAGATGTAAGCTTTCTGGTGTAATAGAGCAACAAGCTTCCTTCTTGCGCTTTTTAAAGACATGTTCGGTTAGAATGTTAGAGTGACACTTCCGTATACAAAGCACGCCGGAATCTACAAACAAATGAGGTTCGGCCTCTTACGGATATTCACATTAAATAAACAAGGTTAGGTTAGGTTAGTGTTGTTTAACGTCCCGTCGACAACGAGGTCATTAGAGACGGAGCGCTAGCTCGGGTTAGGGAAGGATGGGGAAGGAAATCGGCCATGCCCTTTGAAAGGAACCATCCCAGCATTTGCCTGAAACGATTTAGGGAAATCACGGAAAACCTGAATCAGGATGGCTGGAGACGGGATTGAACCGTCGACCTCCCGAATGCGAGTCCAGTGTGCTAACCACTGCGCCACCTCGCTCGGTTTAAATAAACAAACCCCAGGTGAGTCCACACAGCGCATCAAGGAAGCTTGGACGGCCGTGACAGCAACAACTTTGCATCACGGTTCTAAAAATGGTTCAAATGGCTCTAAGCACTATGGGACTTAACATCGGAGGTCATCAGTCCCCTACACTTAGAACGACTTAAACGTAACTAACCTAAGGACATCACACACATCCATGCCCGAGGCAGGATTCGAACCCGAGACCGTAGCAGCCGCTTGATTCCGTACTGAAGCGCCAAGAACCGCTCGACCACCGCGGCCGGCATCTTGGTTCTAGAGACAACTGTAGAGGGTAAAAACTGTAGAGGAAGCCAAAGATTGCACTGTACGAACAAATAACTGAGGATGTAGGGTGCAAGAGCTACTCTGACAAGAAACAGTGCAAGGTCGTAAGTTCAGTCTTAACTAAGCCTCACTTGAAAGTGTTGGGTTTACAATTTTGACAGCAAAAATACACTACTGGCCATTAAAATTGCTACACCAAGAAGAAATGCAGATGATAAACTGGTATTCATTGGACAAATATATTATACTAGAATTCACAGGTGATTACATTTTCATGCAATTTTGGTGCGTAGATACTGAGAAATCAGTACCCAGAACAACCACCTCTGGCCGTAATAACGCCCTTGATACGCCTGGGCATTGAATCCAACAGAGCTTGACGCCGTGTACAGGTACAGCTGCCAATGCAGCTTCAACACTATACCACCGTTCATCAAGAGCAGTGACTGCCACCATTGAACAGACGTTTTCAATTGTTGAGAGATCTGGAGAATTTGCTGGCCAGGGCAGCAATCGAACATTTTCTGTATTCAGAAAGTCCCGTACACAACCCGCAACATGCGGTCGTGCATTATCCTGTTGCAATGTAGGGTTTCGCAGGGATCGAATGAAGCGTAGAGCCACGGGTCGTAACACATCTGAAATGTAACGTCCACTGTTCAAAGTACCGTCAATGCGAACAAGAGGTGACCGAGACGTGTAACCAATGGTACCCTATACCATCATGCTGGGTAATACGCCAGTATGGCGATGACGAATACACGCTTCCAATGTGCGTTCACCGCGATGTTGCCAAACACGGGTGCGACCATCATGATGCTGTAAACAGAACTTGGATTCATTCGAAAAAATGACGTTTTGCCATTCGTGCACCCAAGTTCGTCGTTGAGTACACCATCGCAGGCGCTCCTGTCTGTGATGCAGCGTCAAGGGTAACCGCAGCCATGGTCTCCGAGCTAATATTCCATGCTGCTGCAAACGTCGTGGAACTGTTCGTGCAGACGGTTGTTGTCTTGCAGACGTCCCGATCTGTTGACTCAGGGATCGAGACGAGGATGCACGATCCGTTACAGCCATGCGGATAAGATGCCTGTCATCTCGACTGCTAGTGATACGAGGCCGTTGGGATCCAGCACGGCGTTCCGTATTACCCACCTGAACCCACCGATTCCATATTCTGCTAACAGTCATTGGATCTCGACCAACGCGAGCAGCAATGTCGCGATACGATAAACCGCAATTGCGAGATGCTACAATCCGACCTTTATCAAAATCGGAAACGTGATGATACGCATTTCTCCGCCTTACACGAGGCATCACAACAACGTTTCACCAGGCAACGCTGGTCAACTGCTGTTTGTGTATGAGAAATCGGTTGGAAACTTTCCTCATGTCAGCACGTTGAAGGTGTCACCACCGGCGCCAACCTTGTGTGAATGCTCTGAAAAGCTAATCATTTGCATATCACAGCATCTTGTTCCTGTCGGTTAAATTTCGCGTCTGTAGCACGTGATCTTCGTGGTGTAGCAACTTTAATGGCCAGTAGTGTATTAGCTGCTATTGAGTCACCACGTGCATCATGACGGCGACAAGAAATGAGTGTCCGGGAGCTGTAAAGAGCAATCTTCTATGGGACGCATGTATTACACTCCGCGAAATGGACATCGACGACATTCAAGAAATGTTCGAAACAAACCATTAAGTTGCACCGTGAGCACCGAATGAAAAATGGCACGCCACAGTGATCGCACGACCAAGATCGACGGCTAACTCCTTGGGAGTTACAAACCGTGCAGGACTTTTAGCTAGGTAAAAGGACGCATATACAGGGCTATTACAAATGATTGAAGCGATTTCATAAATTCACTGTAGCTCCATTCATTGACATATGGTCACGACACACTACAGATACGTAGAAAAACTCATAAAGTTTTGTTCGGCTGAAGCCGCACTTCAGGTTTCTGCCGCCAGAGCGCTCGAGAGCGCAGTGAGACAAAATGGCGACAGGAGTCGAGAAAGCATATGTCGTGCTTGAAATGCACTCACATCAGCCAGTCATAACAGTGCAACGACACTTCAGGACGAAGTTCAACAAACATCCACCAACTGCTAACTCCATTCGGCGATGGTATGCGCAGTTTAAAGCTTCTGCATGCCTCTGTAAGGGGAAATCAACGGGTCGGCCTGCAGTGAGCGAAGAAACGGTTGAACGCGTGCGGGAAGTTTCACGCGTAGCCCGCGGAAGTCGACGAATAAAGCAAGCAGGGAGCTAAACGTACCACAGCCGACGGTTTGGAAAATCTTACGGAAAAGGCTAAAGCAGAAGCCATACCGTTTACAATTGCTACAAGCCCTGACACCCGATGACAAAGTCAAACGCTTTGAATTTTCGGCGCGGTTGCAACAGCTCATGGGAGAGGATGCGTTTAGTGCGAAACTTGTTTTCAGTGATGAAGCAACATTTTTTCTTAATGGTGAAGTGAAGAGACACAATGTGCGAACCTTGACGGTAGAGAATCCTCACGCATTTGTGCAGCAAATTCGCAGTTCACCAAAAGTTAACGTGTTTTGTGCAATCTCACGGTTTAAAGTTTACGGCCCTTTTTCTTCTGCGAAAAAAACGTTACAGGACACGTGTATCTGGCCATGCTGGAAAATTGGCTCATTGCACAGCTGGAGACCGACAGCGCCGACTTCATCTTTCAACAGGATGGTGCTCCACCGCACTTCCATCATGATGTTCGCCATTTCTTAAACAGGAGATTGGAAAACCGATGGATCGGTCGTGGTGGAGATCATGATCAGCAATTCAAGTCATGGCCTCCACGCTCTCCCGACTTAACCCCAGGCGATTTCTTTCTGTGGGGTTATGTGAAAGATTCTGTGTTTAAACCTCATCTACCAAGAAACGTGCCAGAACTGCGAGCTCGCATCAACGATGCTTTCGAACTCATTGATGGGGACATGCTGCGCCAAGTGTGGGAGGAACTTGATTATCAGCTTGATGTCTGCCGAATCAGTAAATGCCCACATATCGAACATTTGTGAATGCCTAAAAAAACTTTTTGAGTTTTTGTATGTGTGTGCAAAGCATTGTGAAAATATCTCAAATAATATAGTTATTGTAGAGCTGTGAAATCGCTTCAGTCACTTGTAATAACCCTGTACAATGATACTGATGTAGCGGGCTGAGGAGAAACGATGAAAGGTGATGGATGCCCAGTGTAATAGCGGCCCTGTTGATTCGACTTCCACCGTTATAATAATGAATTTTAAAAATACTAATACTCTTAATTTAAAAACAAAATCTGAACTAATTATAACGGCAGGTATGAAACTTGAGTTGCTAACGTCACTGTCTGTAAGTCGTCGCAACGCAAGAAATGCAACCGTAGGTCAGTGGTGACGTTACCTGATACTGACGCGTTGCGTCTTCGTAATTCATACAGTAATATTGTTTGCATTTTTAATGACAAAGAAATGTTATAACATTGATAACGTCTTCCTCTTACAACTTTTCGTCCCACACTGTGAATGTACAACAATGGCTTTCATCGACGTAGTTATAGGCAACAGAAAAGGACATTAGAAAGATACATACATTACAGTTTTTTATTTGTCGATCCCCACATTGGACGTCATAGAAATTTTCCCTCTAGAATTTATAGTACAAGAAAAAGGCCTATGATATGAAGGGCTTATTTCAATAGTGGTAAAAGTCCATTTTTGTTCATTCTGAGATACAGAGTCCTAAAGTGAAATGAGCGCTGAAAAACCTGCAGTTGAGATACCAGAAATATTCAAGCATATGGCTTCTTGCTAGAGATGAACCTTTCTTTCTGTTTGTTTGGATCATTAATTTCCGAAGCATTATAGGCAGATAAGTGGAGGCAATGGACTTGTACCATTGTTGAAATAAGCCTTTCATATTACAATTATGAAAACTTTTCCCAGTATGTCAAGGCAAATAAAAATGCGTATATTACGGAGGCAGTTCCGGGACGGGCGAGAGAAACGTTAAAAGACGACAAAACTGAGTATATGTACATATACCGGGTGATCAAAAAGTCAGTATAAATTTGAAAACTGAATAAATCACGGAATAATGTATATAGAGAGGTACAAATTGACACACATGCTTGGAATGACATGGCGTTTTATTAGAACAAAAAAAAAAAAAAAATACAAAGTTCAAAAAACGTGCGACGGATAGCGCTTCATATGATCAGAATAGCAATAATTAGCATAAAAAAGTAAGACAAAGCAAAGATGATGTTCTTTACAGGAAGTGCTCAATATGTCCACCATCATTCCTCAACAATAGCTGTAGTCGAGGAATAATGTTGTGAACAGCACTGTAAAGAATGTCCGGAGTTATGGTGAGGCATTGGCGTTGGATGTTGTCTTTCAGCATCCCTAGAGTTGTCGGTCGATCACGATACACTTGCGACTTCAGGTAACCCCAAAGCCAATAATCGCACGGAGGACCTGGCAGGCCAAGCAAGACGAAAGTGGCGGCTGAGCACACGATCATCACCAAACGACGCGCGCAAGAGATCTTTCACGCGTGTAGCAATACTTTTCTTTGTTCTAATAAAACCCCATGTCATTCCAAGCATGTGTGTCAATTTTTACCTCTCTATCTACATTATTCCGGGGTTTATTAAGATTTCAAATTTATACTGACTTTTTGATCACCATGTATATGCTGTGGTGAGTGTCTCTAACACACAGCGAAAATAAGGTGAAACCACATGCAGATGTCGTGGAGTTTGGCGGCCACCCCTCATTACAAATTTCGGATGTCGTACGTAGGCTGGGCAGGCTGTTAAAACAGGAAAGGCGGCGAACAGTAGCTGAACTAACATCAGGCATTAAAGCTGGGCAGAGTACAAGTGTGAACACACAGTACACCGAACACTACTAATGATGCGCATGTGCCAGTGCTAACATCACGACATCTGCAACGCCGACTGAACGTTGGCGCAGTGGCAGAGCGTCGCATGATCCGATGAATCTCGATACCTTCTTCATAATGCCGATGGGAGGACACGAATCTGTCCTCTTGCAGGGGAACAGCTCTTTGACACCTGTACTGCGCGACGGAGAGAAGCTTGTGCCCTGGGGAACATTCACGTGGACATCCACAGGTCAACGGCAGCTCGTGCAAGACACCATTACGACCAAGGAGAATCGTACACTGAGTGCAGACCACGTACACCCCTACATGACGATCACGTTTCCCGACGTCAGTGGCATTTTTCAGCGAGACAGTGTACCATGTCACACGGCCACGAGTTTGATGGACTGGTCTGAAGATCACAGGGGCGTGTTCCAAATCATGTGCTGGACCATCAACTCACCAAATCCGAAAGCAATCGAACACATCTGGGATGTGATTGAACTTGGAGTCAGAGCTCATCGCCCCCACCCCCGGAATTTTGCGGGAATTAGGGGACGTGTGTGGACAGATGTGGTGTGAGCTCCCTCCAGCGAGCTACCAAGGCCTCACTGCTTCCAAGCCATAACTCGTCGCTGCTGTTATCTATGACAAAGTTGGGCACACTGGCTATTAGATAGGTGGCCTTAATATTATGGGTTAATAGTGTGTAGATAAAAGAAAATAATAATTACTGTCAAACGAGATAAATTATGTATTTACATAATTATCAGGTTACCGCCTATTAATATCGTGATGCACGATATTTATTCAATCATTGAAGCGACTGCCTTCCTGAAATATTCTGAAGTGCTTTGTCTTCCAGCAAGCGAGGCACAATCAGTAACTCATCTTTGTATAGAGATGGGGCCCCTCCACGCCCGCACCAAACCAAAAGTTCAACTGTCACGTCCGTAAACATGTTAGTTATCTGGTAAGTGGATCACAGGATGCTGGGCTGTGATGTTGTCTGTGCGTCTGGGTAAGACTACGAATTAACACGGTAAATCAGGTGATAGATAGTGGACGAAACGCGAGTGAGGGTAGCGATTTGAAGAGCAGAGGGAAAAAAGTGCCATGGTTCGTGCAGTGGGAAAAAAACCTCTGCGACAGTGAGATGGGTAGTAAGAGCAGTAGTGGCTTACTAGCTGCGACAGTTCATGCAAGGTTGGATTTGTTAGTATAGGTAGCATGCATCATTACCGTGACAAGCGATGGCGATGTGTCCCAGTTGCTGCAGCTGCTACATTCCTGGAACAATCAAGATCGTTATACAGTGGTGGGAGATCGGCCATAGGTCATCTCACTGTGTGGGGAATGTGTGGAGCTTGTCTGCATGCAGTGTACGGTACGGCTTCCCTGTGTGGTGCCAGTTATACGGCAGTGTATTTCAGCTGGATATCCAGTAATGGCGTCTGATTAACAGGGGCTCGCCTGTACCGTTATGTTTGCGTATGCTTGGCCATAGATGTTATGTCCTTACAAGTATGTCTTTTGGTCTTTTATGTTTCCATCTATGATTGTGGTCGTAGTTCCCCAGATTCAGAATAAACGGGTTCTGCGAATGTCTGAAGTTTCCGTATAGTCTTGTGGTGAGTTTGTGGATTACCTCCGTGAGAGTCTCAAGTCGGTATTCCCGGTGAAGGTCCGCGATGCGTGTGTATCGTGGAGCATTGCTTATGATTTTGAGTACTTTGTTTTGTATGAGCTGCAGACGGCGCAGGCGTGTAGGCGCAGGGTATCCCCAGACAGGAGCTGCGTTCGTCATCAGGGGTCGTACATTGACCTCCTACGCCTGTTGAGCATAGGACAGAGGTGTTTGAGCCTCGCGCTAGCTCGGTTGGTCATGTGTTGTATGTGGTCCCCCCAGAGTAATTTCCGGTCCAGCCAGGCACCGAGGTATTTGACTTTCTCGCGGAAACGTATTGGGCGTGCATGTAGAGTTATTGGTCTGCAGTATCGGTGTTTGCGCAGTTGCTTCGGTCTTGTAGTGAATAGAAAGGCTTCGCACTTGTTGACGTTTACTCTAACACGCCATTTCTCCAACCAAGGCTCAGTCACTCTGAGTGCAGTCTGTAGGCGTGAGGTAATGTTTGATGGTTTCCAATCTTGCGCAAGGATGGCTGTGTCATCCGCGTAGATTGCCATCGTTGTGTTTGTGGTTGGGAGATCGTTTATGTAGGGGCCCTAGGATGCTTCCCTGGGGTACTCCCGCGTGTATACCGTGTCGTGTTGATTGTTTTCCCTGCACGTCAGTGTTGAAACTCCTGTCTGTGAGGTATGAGTGTATTAGACGCAGCAGCCCGTCGGGGAATCCCGCGTCGCTGAGTTTGCGGATGAGGCCGTTGTGCCATAGACGGTCGAAAGCCTTTTCGATGTCCAGGAACACCGCCCCTGTAGCTTTGTTTATGTTGAAGCCATATGTTATATGTTCAACGACCCGTAGGAGTTGTGTTGTGGAGTGGTGATTCCTGAAGCCGAATTGCTCCGGTCTCAGGATGTCATTTGTTATGCAGTGCCTAGTGATACGTTTGAGAATCACCTTCTCAACAATCTTACTGAGCGAGCTCAGAAGGCTGATGGGTCGGTAATTTTGTGGGAGGCTGTGGTCTTTCCCCGGCTTCCTGAACATCAGGACCTTGGCCGTCTTCCAAAAGGCAGGGAAATGTTGGTGTTTTAGTATGGCATTCGTTATGTGTGTTAGGTACTCAGTTGCTTTATCCGTGAACTCCTGGAGGACACGGTTTTGAATGCCATCATGACCAGGGGCTTTCCTAGCAGCGGAATGTATTATAGCCCAGGAGACTTCGGCTGTGCTAGCATTTCGAATGTCGTCGCGCGATGGTTGGGCTAGAATGTGTGTAACCTCTTTGTCAGTAGCAAGTGTGAACACTGGATCTGATGGTACCAGGTTCGGTGTGAATGACGCTGTGAGTGTTCGGGCCATTAGTTCTGCTTTCTCTTCCGTTGAGTATGCAGGTCCGTCAGGCCCTTGAAGCGTTGGGGTGTATATTTTCTCCCTGGTGAAGTGTCGGGCTAGTTGCCACACGCCAGGTCGTGCGGTGTCCAGCCCTTCGAGTTTTTGGTTCCACTGTTGTGTTCTATGTGTTTGTATTTTATCGTGTATGATGCCCTGTAGTCTGTTAATGTGCCGTTTGAAGTACTGACGCCTGGTGCGCTGCCATTGTCTCCTGAGGCGATTCCTCATTGAGATTAGGCCCAGTATTTCCTGGGGCAGGGCCGCACTCCGTTGTTGTGAGGTGCGATCAGGTATGGTGCCTGCCATTGCGTCCTGGACGGCGTTAGTGAGGGTTTCTACTGCCTCGTCAATTTGTGCTGTTTCATTAATTTCGTGTATAGGTGGAATGTGGCTATCGAGCGTTTGCTTGAACAATGTCCAATTCGCACGCCCGTAGTCCGACATCTTGCGTTGTTCCATGTGCTGCAGTGCTTCCTCAATGTATAGTATTACAGGTTGGTGGTTTGAGGGCAGATCGTTTTCAACGGCAACGTTGAGTGTCGATGTAATGCCCTTGATGAGGGCCATGTCTATCACGTCTGGCCTGTGTCCCCTCTGATAGGGAATGTGCGTCGGTTCAGTCGGCGCTAGTATAATGTAGTTTCTGCCTAGTGAATGTTCGTACAGTTTTTTGCCGTTGGGATTTCGTATGCGTGAATTCCATTCTGGGTGTTTTGCGTTTAGATCTCCAGCGACTATTACTCGCGGTGAAATGTTGAGTAATGTGCTGATATCGCGTGTTGAAATGCCTACAGGGCTGTTGTATACCGATATCAGTGTGATAACCTATATGTTTTACACACTCCCGTCTAGCACGATTATAGACATCCATCTATTTTTGTCGATATTCAGGACTACGTAAATAGTAAAGGTTTGTCTCGTCTAGTTCGGGCATACAGCAGAAGGGAAGGAAACGCAGGTCTGACGCGGAGGTTAAATTCCAGGGAAATCGTTCGGTATTGACTGACGCCAGTCGACGTTGGGAGAACGGGGCGGTCCGCTTCACTAGACGGGCCGCCTGGGTACAAAGCCCGCGAGAGCAATTAGCGCTGGACAACGGGGTGAATCGCGGGTACCCACCGCTGGCCGGAGGTCATTAAACTGATCCGCTCAGGCGCCCACAGTTCCACATAATGAGATCCGTGCTGCAGATTAAGGCCAATTACCCTCTATAGCCCAAACTGTGCTGTTATGGCAGTGAGGTGCTGTAAGAAACGCAAATTACTCTCGCACAAAATGTCCTAATCACATCAGAGATACACATTTGTTTATTAAACGTATGACGTAACTACACTGCCAAATTGCATCTAATATTTGTTTCGTCTAATGTCCTTTTATTTGTCTAATATCGGTTATTATATTTATAGATTCTGTATGTGGGAAAACAAGAGGCCGGCCGGAGTGGCCGAACGGTTCTGTGCGCTTCAGTCTGGAACTGCGCGACCGCTACGGTCGCAGGTTCGAATCCTGCCTCGGGCATGGATGTGTATGATGTCCTTAGGTTAGTTAGGTTTAAGTAGTTCTAAGTTCTAGGAGACTGATGACCTTAGATTTTAAGTCCCATAGTGCTCAGAGCCATTTGTACCGTTTGAATTTGAAAGCAAGAGAATCGAAGCATTTGAGATGTGGTGCTATAGACGAATACTGGAAATTAGGTGGACTGGTAAGGTAAGGAATGAGGTTCTGCGCAGAATCGGAGAGGAAAAGAATGTGTGGAAAATACCGACAAGGAGAAAGGACAGGATGATACGATATCTGTTAAGACATCAGGGAATGACTGCCGTGGTACTAGAGGGAGTTGCAGAGGGCAAAAGCTGTAGAGGAAGACAGAGGTTGGAATACAACCAGCAAATAATTGAGGACGTAGCTTGCAAGTGCTGGTCTGAGATGAAGAAGTTGGCATAGGAAAGGAATTCGTGGGGGGCCGCATCTATTCAGTCGGAAGTCTGATGACCCAAAAAAAAAAAAAAAAAGATTGTAAGCATTACAAGAAACTTACCACTTCATATAGAGAAAGAAACCAATTTATTTAAGAAGTTGTGAAATTTAACAACCCGAAATGAATGTAAAAAATGAGCGTTAAATATTTAATATTTGATATTCGAGAAATTTGCAGTTGGGGTTGGACAGCATGATTTGCGTAGGGCTCCTGTCACAAAATAAATTAAATAAACCACAGAATGAATTCAGGCACTATTGGAACACACAAAAAAGATTTTCAGTTGTCACATGTTAAAAAAAGTACATCAAGCATCACTAAACATTTAGTTAACACATCAGTTAATAGGTATGAGAGCAGCAGATCAGAACAATCAATGAGAAGCTATAAAATAATTTAAAATATTATATTTAGACAAATCAGAGAAATATTATTTGAACTCTTTAGGTAGAACGCAAACAACTCATGCTAATTCTTTAAAAAGACGTTTAAGTAATATGTAAACAACAACACCCACATGGCTTCAACTAAAACATCAGGTATTAAACTCGAATTTACTTTAACCCTGCGTACAAAATACGTTACTAATAATACTGAGAAATTACCAACAGGGCTGAAGTCCTACAAATATTTTCAGCAGTGTCAGTTAACCAAACCGTTAAACTATTTACACAAAATGGGGGTGAACTCGGACCTAAGCACTTAGTATAAAGAACCTTCTTACAGCACCGCAAATATCTCCGAATTGCTGTTCGTATAATCGACACACATATGTGCTCAGCATACAAGACCAGTAAGCGGCGATGAGTACGGCTCAGTAATCCACTTTGCATGTGAATTCTGTAGACATCAAAGAGGAGACAGTTTCCAGGCCGACTTCTACCGGATCGGAGCAGCGTGTTTTTCAAGCATGTAAACTGATAGAATCAAAAAGCACGCATATCCGCTCAACCTCTAACCACCAGCACTTGTCCTTGGAGAATGGTTCAAATGGCCCTGAGCACTATGGGACTTAACTTCTGACGTCATCAGTCCCCTAGAACTTAGAACTACTTAAACCTAACTTAACCTAAGGACATCACACACTTCCATGCCCGAGGCAGGATTCGAACCTGCGACTGTAGCGGTCGCGCGGTTCCAGACTGTAGCGTCTAGAACCGCTCGGCCACTGCTGCCGGCGACGTCCTTGGACGGTCACCCTGTTTTTACGAGTGGTTAACGACTGAGAGAGCGTGTATTCCCCTTCGAGGGACGCGAATGAGGCGGTTGGTTAGCTATAAGTGGTTCAAATGGCTCTAAGCAGTATGGGACTTAACATCTGAGGTCATCAGTCCCCTAGACTTAGCACTACTTAAACCTAACTAACCTAAGGACATCACAGACATCCATGCCCGAGTCAGGATTCGAACCTGCGACTGTAGCAGCAGCGCGGTTCCGGACCGAAGCGCCTAGAACCGCTCGGCCACAGGGACCAGCTGGTTAGCTACACATGAGTAAAGAAGGTGCTACGCTTTCGATTTCATATCGAAGCGCGGACGTGTCATTTATTCTGTTATCGATTCCCCTCATAAACTGTATCAGTAGAAATGTGTAGTAATTACGACAAACAAATTGCAAATACCAGAATGTGTACTCTCACCATGGTTAGACAGATCAGAGGGTCGAGATGTGCCTTATATTGGCGCATGCGCAAAAAAAAAAAAAAAAAAAAAAAAAAAAAAAAAAAAAAAAAAATCGGCACCAGCACGTAGCTGTTTATCGTGGTGTGTGCTTCTGGAAAGATATAGACGTTCGTGAAAGGCGAGAAGAAATATTAGGGCAGACAACATAAACTGAGTTGAAGATAAAAATTATCAGCGTCGGATTGATGTCCTTTAACAATTGCGGCTGCTAGAATAACAATTGCAAGTAAACACAAGGATAAAAAAGAATTTCCTCTCGATGTTAAAAACAAACTCGTAGAGTCACTAACATTCCCTGTCCTTGATTATGAGGGTCCTATTCTCCAAGGATTTTCGTGTTAGAGCTCACGTCGGCTGGAACTGGCGATGAATGCTTGCGTGTGATACACGTTTGTGATGTACACTATTTCGGCCATGTCATTCCTGCCTATGAACAATTATGATGGCTACGTGGTGTTAAGCACAGAGACGATCATATCCTGTGTTTCATCTTTTTATTAATTGCACTCCGTCCTACTTGTCTACAACGCTTACATTGCTATCTGAAAAACACACTAGAAAGACCCGTTCTCAACAATGTAAAAATCCATTACACGACACTGCCATGTTCTCTAAATCATTTTCTATATCAGGAACACGACTTTGGAGCATTCTTCCTGAAACTTCAAAAGACAGCTAATGGCCCATCTCCCAGCACAATAGCTATCTCTTCGGCAGCTCAGTCTTGTTTACCCTCCCTCCTCCATTACTTATCCCTCCCCTTGTCTGCAGGGCTCTCTAACGATATTCTCTTCTTTCCTAGCAGCCATTATCGCTTTTATTTCAATGCTCTCCTCTTTCATTTTCCCTTCCACTTCTTCTAGTACCAATAAGGCTTCAAAATTGCTAAACTAATCGGATTTGTTCTTAATGCCTTGATTATTTTATCATTATTATTAGTGTTACTATTATTATTATATCAAATTATTACTTCTTATTAACAATACAAATTATTATTACTGAGCCGGCAGCTGTGGCCGTGCGGTTCTAGGCGCTACAGTCTGAAGCCGAGCGACCGCTACGGTCGCAGGTTCGAATCCTGTCTCGGGCATGGATGTGTGTGATTTCCTTAGGTTAGTTAGGTTTAAGAAGTTCTAAGTTCTAGGCGACTGGTGACCTCAGACGTTAAATCACATAGTGCTCAGAGCCATTATTATTACTGAAATTGTTATGTAATAACTAATCAGTATCATTCTCAATTACTCCATCATTTTAGCATTGTTATTAGCGTTATTATTAGTACTGTTATTGCCAATTATTATTTTATTAACAATGCAATTAATTATTATTTTGATTGTTATGTAATATTTTTTGTATGTGTTGTTCCTCTTCAGATGTAAAAAGGGCTCTACGACTGTAATCTGGTCATGCTAAATAAACAATAAATAAATAAATAAAGAGGTATGCAAGAACGAAGAGCGTGCAAATAGTACGTGAGCCGCACAATATAACGCAACATGCCTGAGGTTAAATCTACTATCATCGAACACAAAAGGCTGTTATTTGTTTCAATTTATTTCTGTGTCAGGGTGACAATTAGCGTTTTTCTAGATTTTAATGATTTATATCACGTTCATAGTGTGTAATTGACTGCAAACTACTATGTTATTTGTAGCCTATTGTAAGTGAACAAATTTCATTAAGCATTTCTTTCATTAAAAATATAGGGAGATGCAAAATTACCAAAGCTGCTCCACAGCTATGAAGTTTAGAGCGCACTGCTACAGTTATTAACTTCTATTGCTTTTGGTGAGTAGAACAATAATGCCCTTCGACCATTCATTTTTCTGACATCTTACTTAAATTCAGTGAGGTATAAGGAATGAATTCGAATATGTATGATTAAATGGTTCAAATGGCTCTGAGCACTATGGGACTTAACTGTTGTGGTCATCAGTCCCCTAGAACTTAGAACTACTTAAACCCAACTAACCTAAGGACATCACACACATCCATGTCCGAGGCAGGATTCGAACCTGCGGCCGTAGCGGTCGCGCGGTTCCAGACTGAAGCGCTTAGAACCGCTCGGCCACACCGGCCGGCTGAATACGTGTGATTAAAGCTTTGCAATCTATACTGGTAGTAAAGGGAGTGTTTCCGCTTTCTCAACGTTCGGTCACAAAAGACAACATTCAGTTTCAAAACAGCTTCATCGTTTCAGTACAGAATTTCTACAGCATTCTGAAAAATATAAAATTTTCAAGTGGATTGTCTAATGGTAAGTACCGGCCTCTGTCTTACCCTGAGTGTTGCGCGCCGCTGCAAAACTGTGGTGAGAAAAGATGCTAAGCAGGTAGGAAATGGCAGAAAAGCTTGATGGCCTTTGTTCAGTGTGTCGTCGTGTCTTCGGAATTCGATTGCCTTACTGCTGACTTATGAGTTGTGAATAGGTCATGGTTTAAACACACTGTAACTTTTTCATGAGGTAGCAATTTAGATACTATGATAAAATGGGAATAGATAGCAAACATGTCATTTTGTAGCTAATGTAAATCCATTCTAAAAATCTATAACCACCAAATTAAATAGAAGTAAATGCATAGTTCTAACAGCATACAAAGTTCGGATTATAATCGCAATTTATTTTATATAAAAAAGAATAAAAAAGGAGGAAAACAAATATGGGCTGTTATCTGCAACTACATATAAACTCCGCTAGCCACCAAGCGGTGTGTGGCGGAGGTTGGTTCAAATGGCTCTGAGCACTATGGGACTCAACTGCTGAGGTCATTAGTCCCCTAGAACTTAGAACTAGTTAAACCTAACTAACCTAAGGACAACACAAACATCCATGCCCGAGGCAGGATTCGAACCTGTGGCGGAGGTCACCAAAGTCATATTTCCTCCCCTCTGTTCCACTCGCGGATCGCGCGAGGGAAAACGACTCTCTGAATGCCTCAGTACGAGCTCTAATTTCCGTTATTTTTGAATGGTTGTACACAGAATGTTATTAAGATTTTAATACCAGGAGAGATAGCATATAAAAATATTTCACTTTATTGTCTGTATTAAGTACACTAAATGAATACATGCACACATATTCCAAAGGATAGTTAGTTGTCGATGCAAACACTGTCTTCTGTCATTGGCTGTTCGTTTCAGTTCCATGTAGTGGTCACACCCTACACTCGTCTCGATATTTCCCAAGTACTTCATCCTAAGAAGCTGTCCTCTTCCTATTGTTCACAGCACTTTCCTTCATGAATATTAACGATGGTGGCATTGTGTCTGATGACGTGTCCAACAAATTTTACTTTTCTCTTTACCAATTCCTTTAATATTCTTCTCTCTTCGTTGCCTTCCCTAAAAACTTCCGGATTTGTTTTTCTTTCCGTCCAACTCGTTCTTGTCATTTTCAACCATATCCACATTAGATCAGTTTCAAGTCCATTTCTTTCTAATTCACCCAAATTTCACTTCCGTAGCTCAGTGTACTCCATACGAACTATTTTGCTGAGATTTTCTGATTTTTGTATTTATATGTTTGCTGGTTAAAATTTTTTTCTTAGTCTTAAGCGCTTTTTTTGACAATGCAATGCTTCTGTTCACTTCCATTAAGCATATATTGTCCTCTGTGACTATACTACCAAGGTAACAAAATTGTTTGACCTGATCAATTCTGATGTCATCAATTTTTATATTCAGAATGAGATTTTCACTCTGCAGCGGAGTGTACCCTGATATGAAACTTCCTGGCAGATTAAAACTGTGTGCCGGACCGAGACTCGAACTCGGGACCTTTGCCTTTCGCGGGCAAGTGCTCTACCAACTGAGCTACCCAAGCACGACTCACGCCCCGTCCTCACAGGTCCCGAGTTCGAGTCTCGGTCCGGCGCACAGTTTTAATCTGCCAGGAAATTTCAATTTTTATATTGGTTTTTACTGTGCCATATTTTTCCGTACTACCAGTACCTTTGCTCTGCATTTGTCGACTTTAAATTTCAGTAGTTGAAGTTCAATACCCGTGGTCTAGGGGTAGCGTCTTTGATTCATAATCATAACGTCTTCGGTCCCGGGTTCGATCCCCGCCACTGCCTAAATTTTGATAAATAATCAGCATTGGCGGCCGAAGACTTCCGGCATAAGAAGTCAGCCTCATTTTGCCAACGGCCTTGTCAAAGAGGGCGGAGGAGTGGATAGAGGTTCAGGTTGGCTCTGAGCACTATGGGACTTAACATCTGTGGTCACCAGTCCCCTAGAACTTAGAACTACTTAAACCTAACTAACCTAAGGACATCACACACATCCATTCCCGAGGCAGGGTTCGAACCTGCGACCGTAGCAGTCGCGCGGTAGAGGTTCAGGGCACTCTCTTGTCCTAGGGGTAGGAAATTGCCCCTAAAGGCGGAAGAATCAGCAATGATCAACGACATGAGGATGTAGAAGGCAATGGAAACCACTGCATTAAAGACACATAACGTGTATCCACAGGACATGTGGCCTGTATTTGAAGAAGTGTCATGATGATCTCAACATTGGCAAAAGATTCCGGAATAGTCCCCCATTCGGATCTCCGGGAGGGGACTGCCAAGGGGGAGGTTACCATGAGAAAAAGATTGAATAATCAACGAAAGGATAACGTTCTACGAGTCGGGGCGTGGAATGTCAGAAGCTTGAACGTGGTAGGGAAACTAGAAAATCTGAAAAGGGAAATGCAAAGGCTCAATCTAGATATAGTAGGGGTCAGTGAAGTGAAGTGGAAGGAAGACAAGGATTTCTGGTCAGATGAGTATCGGGTAATATCAACAGCAGCAGAAAATGGTATAACAGGTGTAGGATTCGTTATGATTAGGAAGGTAGGGCAGAGGGTGTGTTACTGTGAACAGTTCAGTGACCGGGTTGTTCTAATCAGAATCGACAGCAGACCAACACCGACAACGATAGTTCAGGTATACATGCCGACGTCGCAAGCTGAAGATGAACAGATAGAGAAAGTGTTTGAGGATATTGAAAGGGTAATGCAGTATGTAAAGGGGGACGAAAATCTAATAGTCATGGGCGACTGGAATGCAGTTGTAGGGGAAGGAGTAGAAGAAAAGGTTACAGGAGAATATGGGCTTGGAACAAGGAATGAAAGAGGAGAAAGACTAATTGAGTTCTGTAACAAGTTTCAGCTAGTAATAGCGAATACCCTGTTCAAGAATCACAAGAGGAGGAAAAAGCCGGGAGATACGGGAAGATTTCAATTAGATTACATCATGGTCAGACAGAGATTAGGAAATCAGATACTGGATTGTAAGGCGTACCCAGGAGCAGATATAGACTCAGATCACAATATAGTAGTGATGAAGAGTAGGCTGAAGTTCAAGACATTAGTCAGGAAGAATCAATACGCAAAGAAGTGGGATACGGAAGTACTAAGGAATGACGAGATACGTTTGAAGTTCTCTAACGCTATAGATACAGCAATAAGGAATAGTGCAGTAGGCAGTACAGTTGAAGAGGAATGGACATCTCTAAAAAGGGCCATCACAGAAGTTGGGGAGGAAAACATAGGTACAAAGAAGGTAGCTGCGAAGAAACCATGGGTAACAGAAGAAATACTTCAGTTGACTGATGAAAGGAGGAAGCACAAACATGTTCCGGGAAAATCAGGAATACAGAAATACAAGTCGCTGAGGAATGAAATAAATAGGAAGTGCAGCGAAGCTAAGACGAAATGGCTGCAGGAAAAATGTGAAGACATCGAAAAGGATATGATTGTCGGAAGGACAGACTCAGCATACAGGAAAGTCAAAACAACCTTTGGTGACATTAAAAGCAACGGTGGTAACATTAAGAGTGCAACGGGAATTCCACTGTTAAATGCAGAGGAGAGAGCAGATAGGTGGAAAGAATACGTTGAAAGACTCTATGAGGGTGAAGATTTGTCTTATGTGATAGAAGAAAAAACAGGAGTCGATTTAGAGGAGATAGGGGACCCAGTATTAGAATCGGAATTAAAAGAGCTTTGGAAGACTTACGGTCAAATAAGGCAGAAGGGATAGATAACATTCGATCAGAATTCCTAAAATCATTGGGGGAAGTGGCAACAAAACGACTATTCACGTTGATGTGTAGAATATATGAGTCTGGCGATATACCATCTGACTTTCGGGAAAGCATCATCCACACAATTCCGCAGACGGCAAGAGCTGACAAGTGCGAGAATTATCGCACAATCAGTTTAACAGCTCATGCATCGAAGCTGCTTACAAGAATAATATACAGAAGAATGGAAAAGAAAATTGAGAATGCGCTAGGTGACGATCAGTTTGGCTTTAGGAAAAGTAAAGGGACGAGAGAGGCAATTCTGACGTTACGGCTAATAATGGAAGCAAGGCTAAATAAAAATCAAGACACTTTCATAGGATTTGTCGACCTGGAAAAAGCGTTCGACAATATAAAATGGTGCAAGCTGTTCGAGATTCTGAAAAAAGTAGGGGTAAGCTATAGGGAGAGACGGGTCATATACAATATATACAACAACCAAGAGGGAATAATAAGAGTGGACGATCAAGAACGAAGTGCTTGTATTAAGAAGGGTGTAAGACAAGGCTGTAGCCTTTCGCCCCTACTCTTCAATCTGTACATCGAGGAAGCAATGATGGAAATAAAAGAAAGGTTCAGGAGTGGAATTAAAATACAAGGTGAAAGGATATCAATGATACGATTCGCTGATGACATTGCTATCCTGAGTGAAAGTGAAGAAGATTTAAATGATCTGCTGAACGGAATGAAAAGTCTAATGAGTACACAGTATGGTTTGAGAGTAAATCGGAGAAAGACAAAGGTAATGAGAAGTAGTAGAAATGAGAACAGCGAGAAACTTAACATCAGGATTGATGGTCACGAAGTCAATGAAGTTAAGGAATTCTGCTACCTAGGCAGTAAAATAACCAATGACGGACGGAGCAAGGAGGACATCAAAAGCAGACTCGCTATGGCAAAAAAGGCATTTCTGGCCAAGAGAAGTCTACTAATATCAAATACCGGCCTTAATTTGAGGAAGAAATTTCTGAGGATGTACGTCTGGAGTACAGCATTGTATGGTAGTGAAACATGGACTGTGGGAAAACCGGAACAGAAGAGAATCGAAGCATTTGAGATGTGGTGCTATAGACGAATGTTGAAAATTAGGTGGACTGATAAGGTAAGGAATGAGGAGGTTCTACGCAGAATCGGAGAGGAAAGGAATATGTGGAAAACACTGATAAGGAGAAGGGACAGGATGATAGGACATCTGCTAAGACACGAGGGAATGACTTCCATGGTACTAGAGGGAGCTGTAGAGGGCAAAAACTGTAGAGGAAGACAGAGACTGGAATACGTCAAGCAAATAATTGAGGACGTAGGTTGCAAGTGCTACTCTGAGATGAAGAGGTTAGCACAGGAAAGGAATTCGTGGCGGGCCGCATCAAACCAGTCAGTAGAAAAAAAAAAAAAAAAAAAAAAAAAAGTTGAAGTTTATATCCGCAGGTGATTTCAGCGCATGCAGGATATGGAATGCAATCCATGTCAACAGTCGAACACATTTTGTATTGCGAATGATCGGGACAGCACGGAAACTACGCTTTATTTTGTTGAAGATACTGTCGTGGAGGGCTCGAAAGTAGGATATAGCCACAGGCCTCAACGTGTCAGAAAAGTGACAGACGCTGTAGATATTACCGGCTATGTTAACCAGAGATGATCCTGTTGTGTAACCAGTGGTACCCCATAATAACGCACGAGGTCTTCGGCCCATGTGACGCCGATGAATGGAATGTGACAACATCTTCCCTCTTCGGAGCCTGCTCGTATCACGGCTATGTTCATCGTGATGCTGTAAGCAAAACCAGGTTTCGTCTGAAAAGACGGCGTGTTGTCACTGATGCGTCCAGTATGGTCTATGCTGCCGCGTGAAAGGAAGCCACTGAAAATGGTCACGATGTGATGTTGTTGTTGTGGTCTTCAGTTTGATGCAGCTCTCCATGCTACTCTATCATGAGCAAGCCTCTTCACCTCAGAGTAACTATTGCAGCCTACATCCTTCTGAGTCTGCTTGCTGTATTCATCTCTTGGTCTCCCTCTACGATTTTTACCCTCCACGCTGCCCTCCAATACTTAATTGGTGATCCCTTGATGCCTCAGAACATGTCCTACCAACCGATCCCTTCTTCTAGTTAAGTTGTGCCATAAACTCCTCTTCTCTCCAATTCTATTCAACACTTCCTCATTAGTTATGTGATCTATACATCTAATCTTCAGCATTCTTCTGTAGCACACGATGTGATAGCCCGTACATATGTTATCCTAGTCGTCGCACTGTCTGTGTGAGTACTGTTCTTCCTGCTAGCTCATGGGCTAGTGCGACAGACACTGCCTGCTAATGTGATTGAACGCCGACATCCGTCGGTTGTCTGAAAGTGGGTTGGGAGTAACATACAATCGCCTTTCCTTCCCAACGCGGTGAGGGCGCTGTGGTATGTGGTAACGACTGAAAAATTCCCCACCCGACAACGTTTATATACTATACATCCTGCCGAGGACCTCTCTGTCCCAGAAGCGCCGCTGTCGACGCCGACACGAACCATTTCGTTTGTGATACGGGTGCTGACTGCTGGCTCCTCACACGCCGCTTATTGGCACAATTTTTGTGTCTGTTGCCTCAGGCCATAGAGCCCACCGAACTAATTCACCCTGACCTCGCTTACTACCCTGCCACGGTGTATGTTAAAGAAATGGCGTTGTCATACTGTTTTACTGCGGGAGTACCAAAATTCTTAGGTTTTTAGCACTACTTAACGATCAATTGCATGGGTTTACGCTGCAAGGCGTCGTATGGTTCGCTCTTTGTGAATTACTTGGGGCCGTTGTTTCCGCACCCTAAAGAGCTTTTGGGTGTACTGGGTGTGGTTCAAATGGTTCAAATGGCTCTTAGCACTATGGGACTTAACATCTATGGTCATCAGTCCCCTAGAACTTAGAACTACTTAAACCTAACTAACCTAAGGACATCACACAACACCCAGTCATCACGAGGCGGAGAAAATCCCTGACCCCGCCGGGAATCGAACCCGGGAACCCGGGCGTGGGAAGCGAGAACGCTACCGTACGAGCTGCGGACTACTGGGTGTGAAAAGAGATTGAAAGTATAGCACAGGGTATCCTGATGTGAGACATCAACGGTAATTATGGGGTGTTTCTCGATGAACCTGAAAAGACCTGGACACCCCGCCGTGTGGGTGTCTGGCTGCTGCAGACACCCCTGAAGAAAAATGAGGGATGTTATTGAAAATACATAAATATAATAAAGTTTGATTTCATCCATACTGGGTGAGAGGTCGTGGTTGTGAATGTCAATGTTAAAAAATATATCGGCTCAACCACTTGTTTACAGTGTAAAACACTAAGATTGACGCGTTTTGGAAGTCAAGCTTCCATCATCAGAATAATAAAAAGTAAAAGAACCTGTTAAAGCTCACTAAAATGGAACATGCACCAGGCACAATAAAATTGATAATAAAATTAAAACATCGTGTCTACTTCCGTTGTTGCAGCCGTGTCTTCCAAGGTGTATCTCCACATAGTCGTCAAAATATAAAAAAATTCTAAGATGGTGTCGCCTATGGTGTTCAACATCTAACCACGTGGCTCTCTCCTCTATCGTCGTAAACCGCTCGTGCGTCTTCGTTGATACCACCCACCACGCAGCCAAACGCGACACTGAAACACGAGTGAGCTCACACGCAAGTAAACAAGGAAGCCACAGAGATGTCTAGACAAACAGATAACGTATAGATGTTCCAAGGACCTCATGAAATGATGGTATCCTGCCAATTCCTAAAAATGTAATTACTAAAAGAAATCAGTAAAATGTTTGAAAAAGTTATTTGTATCACCAGTTAGCTGTTCATTCAGTGTGTTCTGATTATCCACGCTATGTATCGTAATTTCCAGGTGTTCCAGTAGATCCAGCTTTTTGCCTTTGTCCTGTCTATGTAAAATAACGAGATCCTGATGTATTCCCAACTGGAGTGTCCCGTTTCCCAAACATACGTGGCTACAGCTGACTTTTCGAAATTATTAAGCCGGAAAGCATCGCTATGTTCTTTGTAACGTACTTTAAAGCTCCTACCAGTTTGGCCTACATAGCTTGCCTTGCACGTGTTACACTAGCACGGACATTGAAAGCAGACTGTAAGGTGTTTCTGGCCAATATATGTCTGTTAGTATCAAACACACACTTTAATTCGATGAAAAAATTTCTGAAAATATATGTGTTTGGAACAATTAGGTGGACTGATAACCCAGAATTTAAGGATGCTCTCCTTAGAATAGGCGAAGATAGGAATATTTGGAAAACACTGACAATAATGAACTGGATGTTAGGACATAACAATCAGGGAATGATTTCCACGGTAATAGACGGAGCTGTAAATGGTAAAAAAAGCCAGTTTTCCACCCCATTTTATTTTCTCTTGGACCCACATCATTGTAGATGTCTTGTAACGAAGTAACAAAATAAAAGACGATAATGTACCAGAATGATGCAATAATTAATTGCTAGACGTTTCACATCAATTATTAATAGGGATTAAGATAAATATTTCGAAACGTGGCTGCAGTTAGAAACGACCTGTGTAACAGCAAAATTATAAGACAGCGACAGCGCCACGATGCAATTATTAGCACACAGTAAAACAAATTGTTATTAATTATAATGTTACAACTTTTAACAAAGCGTATTTGGTTGCAGATAGCCTGAAGATTGCATGTGGTGAAATAGGCCTATTTCCAATGTAAAACGTCTAGCAATTGACAATTATAGCAGCATGCTGACACATTACTGTGTTTTATTTTATTCGTATGTCGTACGATCCTGCACAGCCAAGTGAATTGGACGTCTGTCCTCTCGAGCGCTAGCCACGGCGCATCCATGGTATACTGGGTGGTGTTACGTGCCTTCTGTACCCACCGATTCCACGTTCACATGACAGCCACGGGATCTCTATCAACGCAAACAGTAATATAGAGGATAACTAGCTGTGAAATTTGTGCTTGTACGAGGCATAACACAATCTTCACAGAACCCGTTGAGTAATCTTTCTTAATAAACACAACGCAGAGTAGCTTTCTCCTACCTATTTTGCGCTAACCATTTGCATACCCAAGCACCTGCAAGTTTAGCGTTTGTTATAGGGAGCCTCCATGGCGTTGCAATTTTAATTAACAGCAGTGTATATTCAATAGTAATATAGCTATCGTGTCATCATTTTAAGCGACACTGTCTCATATTATAAGAATTGTTAAACATTATAATCTGCCTGGTGAAAGACGCCTATTTACTACACGTGCAATGTAAAATCCCTTTCCAATGGGGTTGCTGGGAACGATGTATATTGTGAAAGCCAGCCGGTACTGACATTTTTCACTTAATGTCAACCTTACGTAGCAGATAACACTTTCCGCAATAGCTTTGTGTGCAATATAAGGGATAGTGTTGCATCTCTAGGATAGTGTACCTAGGCACACATGAGTTTCCGTGTCGTTCTTTCAACCTAGTGACCTATTTTAGAATCATTGATGGAAAGAGCACTAAAGACCACCAAAGCAGTTTCCGATATTTTCAGCTGTTTCTGTTGTTGTGAGACATGAGATTAACTTCTGTGTCGTAATTGTAAATACTTTTAGTTCTACACATTCCAGCATTCTATATTAACGCTATACAGAAGATTAATTCTTCAGTTACAAAATTTTATGGTGAGAAAAATTCTATATATTAATTGAGATTACGCTCATGTTCAGAAAAACACGCGCGTTCAAGGTCAACATCGACATCGTGACAAAACACAACGCACCGGTTATCGCTATAAACCGAAACTGTGCCTTGTGTAGACGTGCAGGATGCCTCGTAGATGTATGCGCGAACGGTACCGTCAAATCAGTGAGTTTGAAAGCGGCGCATTATTGGCATGAAGGGACGTGATGCGTCCATCCGGGAAACCACTGCTGGTGTGGGACGAAGTGTTTCGTCAGTGCAATGGGTGTGGACAGGATGGTTGACGGAAGGCTGTAGAACGCGACGAGATGGGTCAGGTCGCTCCACCCCGAGAAGATCGACACCTCATCCGTATTGCACTGCAGGACAGATTTCCGTCGTCCTTGGCTGTGGCGCAACAGTGGAACACATCGTACGCTATCAGGAGAACGAAGGAGTATGTGAAGAACTTTGACTAGGAGAAGGGACAGGATGATAGGACACCTGTTAAGACATCATGGCATGACTCCTACGGTACTAGAAGGAGTTGAGAGGGCAAAACTGTAGAGGAAGACAGAGATTGGAATATATCCAGCAAATAATTGAGGACGTTGGTAGCAAGTGCTACTCTGAGATGAAGAGGTTGGCACAGGTGAGGAATCGGTGGTGGGCCGCAACAAACGAGTCATAAAACTGATGATTCGAAAAGAAAAAAAAATACACTACTGACCATTAAAAATGCTACACCACGAAAATGACGTGCTACAGACGCGAAATCTAACCAACGGGAAGTAGATGCCGTGATATGCAAATGGTTAGCTTTTCAGAGCATTCACACAAGGTTGACGTCGGTGGCGACACCTACAACTTGCTCACATGACGAATGTTTCCAACCGATTTCTCTTACACGAACAGCAGTTACTCGGCGTTGCCTGGTGAAACGTTGTTGTGATACCTCGTGTAAGGAGGAGAAATGCGTACCATCACGTTTCCGACTTTGATAAAGGTCGGATTGTAGCCTATCGCGATTGCGGTTTATCGTATCGCGACACTGCTGCTCGCGTTGGTCGAGATCCAATGACTGTTGGCAGAATATGGAATCTGTGGGTTTAGGAGGGTAATACGGAAAGCCGTGCTGGATCCCAACGGCCTCGTATCACTAGCAGTCGAGATGACAGGCATCTTATCCGTATGGCTGTAATGGATCGTGCAGCCACGTCTCGATCCCTGAGTCAACAGATGGGGAAGTTTGCAAGACAACAACCATCTGCACGAACAGTTCGACGAAGTTTCCAGCAGCATGGACTATCAGCTCGGAGACCATGGCTGCGGTTACCCTTGACGCTGCATCACAGACAGGATCGCCTGCGATGGTGTACTCAAAGACGAACCTGGGTGCACGAATGGCAAAACGTCGTTTTTTCGGATGAATCCAGGTTCTGTTTACAGCATCATGATGGTCGCATCCGTGTTTGGAGACATCGCGGTGAACGCACATTGGAAGCGTGTATTCGTCATCACCCGGCGTGATGGTATGGGGTGCCACTGATTACACTTCTCGGTCACCTCTTGTTCGCATTGACGGCACTTTGAACAGTGGACGTTACATTTTAGATGTGTTACGACCCGTGGTTCTACCCTTCACTCGCTCCCTGCAAAACCCTACATTTCAGCAGTATAATGCACGACCGCATGTTGCAGGTCCTGTACGGGCCTTTCTGGATACAGAAAATGTTCGACTGCTGCCCTAGCCAGCACATTCTCCAGATCTCCCACTAATTGAAAACGTCTTGGCAATGGTGGCCGAGCAACTGGCTCGTCACAATACGCCAGTCACTACTCTTGATGAACTGCGGTATTGTGTTGAAGCTGCATGGGCAGCTGTATCTGTACACGCCATCCAAGCTCTGTTTGACTCAATGCCAAGGCGTATCAAGGCCGTTATTACGGCCAGAGGTGGTTGTTTTGTGTAGTGATTTCTCAGGAACTACGCACCCAAATTGGGTAAAAATGTAATCACATGTCAGTTGTAGTATAATATATTTGTCCAATGAATACCCGTTTATCATCTGCATTTCTTCTTGATGTAGTAATTTTAATGTCCAGTAGTGTAGTGCGGATAATTTATGAATGAAAAACCAAATACGAAAACTTGAATCAATCAAAGCCGATAAAGTAAATTATAGAAGTAAAAAAATCGATATGAAAAGAGAACGATTACTTCAAAACGCAAAGCTTAAATTACGATGAACAAAGGGCCACGTCAAAAGGTATTGGTTGAGTATATGCAGTTCATCATGCCAAGAACGGAGAATACAGTAGATCTGGATCAAAGTTCAAACGTACAGAGCTTTCAAACCGATCCAGTCTAAAATAGCCTGTCGTGCCCAAAAGAGTGGTGTGTATTTGTGTGTGTGTGTGTGTGTGTGTGTGTGAGAGAGAGAGAGAGAGAGAGAGAGAGAGAGAGAGGGAGAGAGAGAGACGGAGGTGGAAATGAAGGAAGAGAAATAGTGAGAGGGGGGGGGGGCGGGCTGAAAGAACAAGTCGAACAATTCCGTATAAATTCAACAGGATTCCGCAAAACAGCATCGACGACCAGTAGCAGTTATTTCCATCCGTTTCGTATCGCTTCAGCATTAGATACATCTGTCTGTTTCAAAATGAAGGTGCTTTTTCTTTGCTCCTTCTGCGAATGTCGTTTTCATGCTGCTGCTGAGCGATGTTGTTCGTGCTCCATCTCCGTGGTAATATTCAGAGCGATCAATGCCACAACCGCAGCAGGACGTGCGTTAACGTTCAGCTGCACCGAGTAAAGAGGATCTGAACCGGCAAAGTGTTCCAGAACACCGCAGAGACCGAAGCTGCCGTCCGCGCTAGAGATTAGCGCAGCGCTCTAAAGTGCTAGAGAGACCGAACCAGGCGAATGGGGGAGTGACTGTATTCGGTCAGTGCCACTGTTCTGTCAGGTGTTAACCGTGTGTGCCGCATTGGTTGAGCCGTACATTTCACAGAGTAAATGTAACATTGCTCAGAAAGCTTCACAAATTTAGAGGGCTAACAATCAGCACAAGTGTTCGTTGTCGCCACACCAGTGCTTTAGTAAATAACGTGAACATTATTAGGTAAAAATAGTGTATTATTGGTTTTTATAGCAATGAATATACAGAGTGAGTCGCGTAAGAACCAATACTCTCTTGTTTCGTCAGCAGTTTAATATACACACATCAAAAAAAGTTTTGCCTCACCTCGGTTCCGAGACTTCCGTAACCTGTACAGAAAATTGGAATAGAGATCAACATAAACACCATTTCCGTCATTTTTATTCCTCATTAAAACCACACATTGCATGCTGTACCACCATACAGCGAGACCTTCAGAGGTGGTTGTCTAGACTGCTGTATACACCAGTACCTCTAATACCCAGTACCAAGTCCTCTTGCATTGATGCATGCCTGTTCGTCGTGGCACACTATTCACAAGTTCATCGAGGCACTGTTGGTCCAGATTGTCCCACTCTTAAAGGGCGATTCGGCGTAGGTCCCTCAGAGTGGTTGGTGGGTCACGTCGTCCATAAATAGCCCTTTTCAATCTGTCTCAGGCATGTTCAATAGGGCTCATGTCTGGAGAACATGATGGTCACTCTAGTCAAGCGATGTCGTTATCTTGAAGGAAGTCATTCACAAGATGTGGGACGCGAATTGTCGTCCATGAAGACGAATGCCTCGCCAATATGCTGCCGATATGGTTGCTCTATCGGTTGGAGGATGGCATTCACATATCGTACAGCCGTTACGGCGCATTCCATGACCACCACATAATGCGTACGCCGGCCCCACATAATGCCACCCCAAAACAGCAGGGAACCTCCATCTTGCACCCGCTGGACAGTGTGTCTAAGGCGTTAAGCCTGACCGGGCTGCCTCCAAACACGTCTCCGACGATTGTCTGGTGGAAGGCATATGTGACACTCATTGGCGAAGAGAACGTGATTCCAGTCCTAAGGGGTCCCTTCGGCATTTTGTTGGGCGCATCTGTGCTTCGCTGCATGGTGTCGTGGTTACAAAGATTGACCTCGCTAAGGACGTCGGGAGTGAAGTAGTGCATCATGCAGCCTATTGCGCACAGTTTGAGTCGTAACATGACGGCCTGTGGCTGCAGGAAAAGCATTATTCAACATGGTGGAGTTGCTGTCAGGGTTCCTCCGAGCCATAATTCGTAGGTAGCGGTCATCCACTGCAGTAGTAGGCCTTGGGCGGCCTGAGCGGGGCATGTCATCGACAGTTCCTGTCTCTCTGTATCTTCTCCATGTCCGAACAACATCACTATGGTTTACTCCGAGACGCCTGGGTTCTTCCTTTGTTGAGGGCCCTTCCTGGCACAAAGTAATAATGCGGACGCTATCGCACCGCGGTATTGATCGTCTGGGCATGGTTCAACTACAGACAACAAGAGCCGTGTACCTCCTTCCTGTTGGAATGATTGGGACCGATCGGCTGTCGAACCGCCTCCGTCTAATTGGCGATGCTCATGAGTGGTTGTTTACATCGTTGGGCGCGTTTAGTGGCATCTCTGAACAGTCAGAGGGACTATGTCTGTGATACAATATCCACAGTCTACGTCTGTCTTCAGGATTTCTGGCAACCGGAATGATGCAAAACGTTTTTTGATGTGTGTATGTGTAGTACGCAGAGGGGCACATAGTCTTCGTTGCATCGCTGTTACCCGTATGTCTTGTATCAACCGAAGTATTGTATGAAAATTTCATGTTTTAAAACTTGGTATTCGAAAGCTCCTGCAAAGTCGAGAATTGGGGTGCAGCGTTTTTTAATGCTCGTAAAAATTTCGACAACTTGACATTAATAGAAATTAACCCCACAATCGGTACATTTTGGGCTCAAAAATCATGGTTTTTCTGGTGTATTTTGACAGTGAATAAAGATATTCGAAAAAGGGAAAACTGTAGTTCCTAGTCAATTGTCTAAAGAATGCACACCTAAAATTTGAACAATTTTCTGTTGTTAGTTATTTAGATAAATATAGCCCACGTTGCAAAAGCGCCTAAAAATCGGTTTTTGCTGCTTTCTTTGAAAGGACGGTAACTTTGGATCTCGGTGATGGATAATGGTATCGGGAAAAATTTCGAAGTTCCCCGAGAGCGTCATCAAAAGAACATATGGTAAAAATTCCGACGATTTGCCATGAATAGAAATTATAGAAGTGGCACTCCCCACAACTGGGTACTTTTGCTACTCAAAAATCATGGTTTTTCGGGGTTTACTCAGAACCGTGCTTTTATAAGCCGCCTAAGACCCTCACACCTACGAGTAATGCAAAAGAACCAACCGATTTGCTCTATTTGTCTCGGATGGCAACGCATACGAACTGTCTTAAATTTTGCATTTAATGTATCATCTCCCACCACTGAAATAAAGCTTTTAACTTCATGTTCCGCTTCTTGCTTGGACGAGCAAGCTCGGCTTCCATCCATTACCGTACAAATTGTAAAGGATAATTACGGACAACTCGCTACAGTGTTCTACGGGAAGCAGAGAGGAACAGTTCGATACAGGACACTTATGGGCTATCAAGCTGGGAAGCAACCTCAAATTGGTCTTCAAAAGACACTTTGGCTATACCGCACGCGCTTCGCGTGAGATTTTGAATATTGTCTCGCTTTGTTATGCTGCAGGCTCAGTTGGTTAACCTTATAAGTTTAAACTTTCCCGCGACGATGATGGAAAAAAAGGCTTTTGTATACGTTAAGCAAAATTATTATGTTCCTAATTCGATGTAAACTTAACCTTAACAAGGGAGAGTAGTTTCGTAGTACAAAAATTGGAAAAACTATAATTCACAATATTTTGAGGTAAAATTACGACAGCGCCAATTTTACATTTTGTAAGTGCAGGAACAAGGGGTTTTTAGCATTCAGGAGCGATTTTAGCCAAAACCTTACGCGGTGTGTATGAGCTTAGGGGTCTTTTTACGTCATCTTGAGGCTGTTTCGCGGCTTGATAGACCACAAGTTGCTGTCCTGTTTCAATTTTATTGCCTCGACTTCACCTGCACCATTGTGGTACGTTGTACGTAGTTACTGTTTACAGTCTGTATATCAAGGAGGAACCCAATACTATCTCTTTTCCCAGCTACAGCATCAATCGCGCGCCATGAAGTAAACCTGTCGCTGTCGGCATGCTATTTGCCCAAAGGCCAGCAAATAAATAAATAAAACCCGGCGGACTATCGATACAAACAATTACACGCAGTTATTATGTATCGCAATGCAATCTATGTCATTAATACCTACTGCTTCAACATTAAATGAAAAATTTTGTAGACAAGAATACTACTTAATTCGCTAAAAATGGTGTTATCTTATGTATGACTGTTGTATCTAAATTTTATCCAAAGGCTCTGTATTATCTTATGCCTTGTGGTTCGTTATTACTGCGCTATGAATGTATTCAGTCTTTGTGTAGCAGGTCATTAGAAATACAAAAGTATGACGCGTTGTCATGTGTGTACATGTGGCTTTCTGCACTGCTGAGATAGGAGTCCCTCTTTTCTTTAAGTTTAGAATCAAGTGTTTATCATTACGAGATGCATGTCTGCCTTTTTTAGGCGATAACGGAAACGCTGAAGGTAAACAAGCCGCCAGTGTTTCACTCAGAACAAAGTAGGCAACTGAGTCTCCTAGCGCCCTTCCAAGAACACATCGTTATCATCAGCGCTTGTCGCTTGTTCTCATTATATGTGACGGTCGGGTCTGTTGGTCTAGAGGTAGCGTGTCTGAGGACCGAGAGGGCGTGGGATTGAGTACCGGTCGGACCACAGAAATTGTCAATCTTTAACCTAACCTTCACCCCTCCACGATGTGGGGAGTCACGAGGGACGACACGTGGTTCAGATTCCACCGTAAGTTGTGGGTTCTCCTTGAAGGGGTACATTAGAGATACACAAACCGCAGAAGTGGCGTCCAATAGAGTTACCCTCGGCAACTGAGCCATAAGCAACTATTGGTCTATGTGGCACAGTGAATAGTTTTGTTTTTCATGTGACGGTAATGGCGCACAGTCTTTTAGTAAGGCACTGAACGCTAAAACCTCACCTTGCGACCAAATGTTCATCATCAACTGTGTCCAACCGCAGTAGCATATGTCAGCGAACTAACCCACTACTCATTCATTTAACCCAAAGTCAGCGTCAACTGGTCATCTCTTACATCTAACTAGAATGTTATAAGTTATATCTAATACAGAATTAACCATTTAGAAATTACTGTAATTAAGAACAGAACCATACAGTTTACATTTGTTCATGAGAAGTGCAGCAATAAATAAAAATTACGCGAGTGATAGATATAGTAGCAACAACACGACGGGCAATGGATGAGACATTCATCACCCTTGAACAGACTAGCAGGAACGTGGGATTAAACATGAACGAGCAGAAACTGAAATACAGGATGTCGGAAAGACACGCAAGAATATCATGTCGGCCTCAATAACAGACGAAAATTATACCCTCGAGTGAGATGAGCACTTCAGATATCTGGTTTAGACAGTCGTTGGGCCGACGACACTTGCTATGAAATCAAACGGAGACTGACAGCAGCTAATAGACCTGATTTTTCTCTAACAAGGCTACAAAAAGGCTTCTGACGCATACTAACAACTAACTCATTTGCAAAGCAGTTATAAGATCAGTGCTCACATAGGCTTCTGAAACTTGAACCATAACAGCAAAAGAGAAGGAAGTGGTGAACGCATTCGAAAAGAAGAATCTTCGAAGAATCATAGGTCAAATATGTGAAAGAGAAATATGGAGGGAAAGATATAATCATGAGTTGTGCATCATTGGTAACGACCCGCCTATCAGCAGAGTAGTGAAACCATCCAGATTGAGTTGGGCTTGGCATGTAGCACAGATGAGTGAGACAGAAGTGTCCAAAAAGATATTAGAGGGAAGTCCAGGAGCACAGAGGGTGTGGTGAGCAGAAAATCACGTGGGAGGGTGGAGTCATTGAGGATCTCCGGAAAATGGATTGCAGAAGTTACAGAGCGCTGTCAATGGATCGTCATAATTGGCAGAAAACTCTCGAGGAGGCCAGGCTCAGAATGAGGTTTAGAACCATAAAAGAAGAAGGAGGAGGTGGGGGAGATTTAAACTAAGAGCGCTAGCAGCAACGGACCTCAGAAAAAGGGTGGAAGAGGGAGGGAGAGACGAACATATTAAAAAACGGTTTATGAGAGATGTTCCAAGTTCTGAAAAGAGTAGGAGTAAGCTATAGGGAGAGACGGGTCATATACAACTTGTACAACAGCCAAGAGGGAACAATAAGACTGGGCGACCAAGAACGAAGTGCTCGTATTAAAAAGTGTTTAACACAAGAATGTAGCCTTTCGCCCATTCTGTTCAATCGAAGAAGCGATGATGGAAATAAAAAAGAGGTTCAGGAGTGGAATTAAAATTCAAGGTGGAAGGACATCAATGATACGATTCACTGATGACATTGCTATCTTGAGTGAAAGTAAAGAAGAATTACATGATCTGCTGAACGGAATGGACAGTCTAATGAGTACAGAGTATGAATTGATGTAAATCGAAGAAAGACGAATATAATGAGAAGTAGTAGAAATGAGAACAGCGAGAAACTTAACATCAGGATTGATGGTCACGAAGTAGATGAAGTTAAGGAATTCTGGTACCTGGGCAGTAAAATAACCAATGATGGACGGAGCAAGGAGGACATCAAAAGCAGACTAGCACTGTCAAAAAGAGCATTCCTGGCCAAGAGAAGTCTACTAATATCAAATATCGACCTCAATTTGAGGAAGAAATTTCTGAGATTGTACATCTGGATTACAGCATTGTATGGTAGTGAAACATGGACTGTGGGAAAACCGAAACAGAAGAGAATGAAAGCATTTGAGATGTGGTACTATAGACGAATGTTGAAAATTGGGTGAAGTGATAAGGTAAGGAATGAGGAGGTTCTGCGCAGAATTGGAAAGGAACATGTGGAAAACACTGATAAGGAGAAGGGACAGGACATCTGTTAAGACATGAGGTACTAGAGGGAACTGTAGATGGCAAAACTGTAGAGGAAGACAGAGATTGGAATACATCCAGCAAATAACTGAGGACGTAGGTTGCAAGTGCTACTCTGAGATGATGAAGAGGTTAGCACAGGAGGGTAATTCGTGGCGGACCGTATCAAACCAGTCAAAAGACGGATGACAAAAAATAAATAAATAAATAAATTTATTGTAAGGCATTGACGGCCTCCTGGTGAAATTTGGCAGCCGAATTGCAAGTCGTTTTGAGGGACTTTCGTGTCGATGAGGATAAGAACGACACAGCACCCAGTTCCCGAGCGGAGAAAATTTCTGACACGGCCGCGAATCGAACCCGGGCCAGCTGCATGGAAGTCAGACATGCTGACCACTCAGTGATGGGGCACACGAACAAAGTGAAGATAGGATATAAGAAAGTGAAGTGACTATTTAAGAAATTAGGAAAGCAACATGTGCAAATGAGGGAGTAATCGAGTACGTGCTTTGATGTTTGGTTGGTTGATTTGGGGGGAGGGGACCAAACAGCGAGGTCATCGGTCCTATCGGATTAGGGAAGAATGGGGAAGGGAGTCGGACGAACCCTTTTTAAAGGAACAATACCGGCATTTGCCTGAATCGATTTAGGGAAATCACGGAAAACCTAAATCAGGTTGGTCGGGCCCGGGTTTGAACCGTCGTCCTCCCGAATGCGAGTCAGTGTGCTAAGCACTGCGCCACCTCCCTCGGTGCTTTGCTGTTGACTCAGGGTAAACTGGTCATATCATTTGTCTTAGGGAAACTTTATGAGAGCGGCTGAAGGATGGGCTTCGGTTTTTAGTTAAAAGTAACAGGACGTTGCATTGAGAGCATAGCGTAGGGTAGCTTGTTCCTGAGGAGGATGGCATCACCAGAGATGTAGTTTGCGTAAGTAACTGTTTCGAGGATGAACTCGTCTACGGTACCAGACAAGAGTTTCGATTACATGAGGTACTGACGTATATGTGCAATGAGGACCCCATGCTCCAGACGTTGTGCGTGGTTTTCGCATTGCATGGCGTGTCAGATACAGTAACGTCATCATCGGAATTTTCCCTGCGTTACGATCGTCAGCTATATGTGTACATGCTATTCCTTCTAGTTTCCGAGAATTGTCTATCCAGCTTCAACTAGTTTGGCAAATCGGCCTTTTATCTCTCGGAATGACACAAAGAACTTCCCTAGACCGTCTGCCATTTCATACGCTAGCTGCATTGGCGGCGGCGTGGTGCATTGCTACTGCGTAGAAAGTTCCATTCACCTTGTGCTGCGTCTCTTCTCCCACGCACGTCTCCTTCAAATTACTGAAACTCAGTTCTCTGTCTGAAAAAGCTGCAGAAAAAACAGCTGTGCATCTCGTAACCACAAGCCATACTAAAATTGTTTTGTGAGTGGAAGGTTAATATAAGTTAAGTGAAAGTATTTCTATGGGTAAAATTTCACTCTATTACGGTAAGCTTCCATACACCAGTTACTACCAAGCCTTCCTTACACTAATCCGTACAAAGTCTGAAAAGTCCACCCGCACACATCATTCATAACAGTAGCCAGTTTATAGTAATTATTAATTACCCTTCACTGAAAGCTTGCTAACGGATTGTTTCTTTTAGAATAGCTCGCTCAAATGTCTCACGCTAACAAAAAGTTCAAGTCTGTGAGTAAGCAACAAGACACGCGGAATTTAGTTATGCTAATTTCTGATTGGCAAAGAAACACCACAGCCAATCGGAAATCAGCATCCGGTGAATCCCTGAATCCCGCGCATATACAGGGTGTCACAAAAAGGTACGGCCAAACTTGCAGGAAGCATTCTTCACAGACAAAGAAAGAAAATATGTTATGTGGACATGTGTCCGGAAACGCTTACTTTCCATGTTAGAGCTCATTTTATTACTTCTCTTCAAATCACATTAATCATGGAATGGAAACACACAGCAACAGAACGTACCAGCGTGACTTCAAACACTTTGTTGCAGGAAATGTTCAAAATGTCCTCCGGTAGCGAGGATACACGCATCCACCCTCCGTCGCATGGAATCCCTGATGCGCTGATGCAGCCCTGGAGAATGGCGTATTGTATCACAGCCGTCCACAATACGAGCACGAAGAGTCTCTACATTTGGTACCGGGGTTGCGTAGACAAGAGCTTTCAAATGCCCTCATAAATGAAAGTCAAGAGGGTTGAGGTCAGGAGAGCGTGGAGGCTATGGAATTGGTCCACCTCTACCAATCCATCGGTCACCGAATCTGTTGTTGAGGAGCATACGAACACTTCGTCTGAAATGTGCAGAAGCTCCATCGTGCATGAACCACATGTTGAGTCGTACTTGTAAAGGCACAAGTTCTAGCAGCACAGGTAGAGTATCTCGTATGAAATCATGATAACGTGCTCCATTGAGCGAAGTACAGTACATACTGACGAAACTAAAATTAGCTCTAACATGGAAATTAAGCGTTTCCGGACACATGTCCACATAACATCTTTTCTTTATTTGTGTGTGAGGAATGTTTCCTGAAAGTTTGGCCGTACCTTTTTGTAACACCCTGTACACAGAACCAATCAAATTTTGTCACTTAATCAGAACAGTAAATTAACATAAATAAATTTTTAAAACCCTCTTGAGAAAACTGCTTTAACGAAATCATAATCTCATTTCCCCAGTACCATAAATCGACGAAATAGTTTGTAACAAATTCCCCGGTACCAATGACTAACACACACGTCTTTATCGAACATTCCTCACGAGACCGGTTAATTCAATGTACGGTATAAATACTTAACATCAAACATTATTTCGCATCCACACCTTCATTCACTCTCATAACTACGTACAATGATAATAGTAATTAATAAACAATTATAAAATTAAAGAAACAGAATTTGACTGCAGCTCGAACAGGTTCCGTCAGATAGTGACCTCTACCAGATCTCATAGAAACTACATACATTGGGGTACCTGACGCCACCTGTCCTGCGCGTGACTCATACTGCACGTCTGCTGTTTAGATCTCAATAGGCACGATGTAAGGTGCTATGCCTCACTGTCCAGGCCATCTCCAGTTCATCGTAACTGAAGACATAATTAATTTTCAACTCCAATCTGTTACCAGACCCAGTTGTTTGATTTGGAATCTCTTTCAGTAATTCGCAAGATGTTCTCTGCACAATCCTTAGTTGTAGAAAGTTTCCTGCCTAATTCCCTTCAGGTAAATCAGCTAGTACACTGACTGGAAACCATTTCCTTTCCGAAATATTGCAATCCTCATTTTACAAACCGCCTTCAGTTTGCGGAAACCACTCACGATCGTTTTTACTCTTCTGATTATTACTTCTGCTGTCCATAGCCGCTCTAACCTGCCAAAGCCCAAGTTCTTCAGCTTGTTTTTCGCCCCTGGACCGCGAATGTTTTATCCACTCACACATTTCTTGATTATACGTCGTTTTAAAGCTCCCTTCGGTGTGAATTCATCTCGAGTTTCACCCATCATCCATTTGTTCCATTCCTCACTCCCGTACATTTTAAGCTGTTTGTTTATCGAGACATCAAGAGGTTGCAGTTGTGAAGTAAATCCTCCCGGAATAACAGCAAGTTCTGTGTTACCCCGTCTCAATTTCTCTTTCACAGAATTTTTCAAAGCACCTTTGCTTCTCTCTCACTCACTGATAATCTATAATTTCATACCAGCCTCGTCCATCCAACCCTTGTCATGTACGCGAGGAACAACACCTGGCGGTATCCCAGAAGGTTTGAAAATGATAACTGGTTAAGTTTAGTACAGTCAGCATGTCATGAAAGGACAACATTGTGTGCGTTCTTTCAAATCCACTTGCTTTTATAGCTACAGTTTTAGCTCCTTTCATGGCAGCAGTTCTCTTACTCGGCGCATCACACGTCAGGTTGTATGAAATCAGGCGAAATCTCTCTGCAGCACCCACATTTGGCGTGAGATGATATTTTGTAGGCATATTCACGTACTCAGTGCGCCCTCAGAACTGCCAAGTGCAAGGTGACGCGATCAACGGGCATACTAGACACACTCCCCAAAACATCTATGCAAAGTTTCACCGGATTTTCACTGTGATTTCCATTTCGCAACCGATCGGACCTTACTTTCTGGACATCCCTCGTATATTTCTCCGCTTAGAGACACTCATTCTTTTATGGCTGAAAATCTCTATCAGTTTACTGGGATAGGGAGCATGATGTGATGTATGGCCCTTAGAGGTTTCACACATACGTCTCATCTATGCATAGGAGGGATAACTGGGGCATCTTACTTCCACAGTTTGTTAAGCAAGTAATGAATCATTTAAACACCACATTTGGCTGAAATTACTCCAAGCGCTCCTGAGTTACGCTTTTATGTTCTCCCTTCTCACCCCATCATTTGCTATAGACACACTAGGGATATCTTACTGTTACAGAAATTCCTTTTTTGTGTTTATGTCAAGTGAAACATGTGCCAGGTCTGGTAGATACTTCTTCAGATGTTACAGAGATATTCTGATATGTCACTGTCTCTACATTCCCTACTTGTCTCCCCACCCCTAAGGGTGTGACGTCATCGTGACCGTTACGAATGGCCCTAGTGACCCCGAAAACTATGGATTCTACAGTAATATCAGTCGTTACGGCTTCTCATGCCTACCCCGTCCCTAGGGGGTGGTAGGAGTATGTTAACTGCAAATTATTTTTACAGAAATAATTAGTCATGTAATATAAAATCTGATTGAAATTAAAGTTTCACATCAGCGCACTCTCCGCTGCAGAGTGAAAATCTCATTCTGATTGAAATTGTTCCACACCTTCCTGAGTTAAGCATCTATGTCACACTCTTTTCACCTCTACATGCACCCGTACGTGAGGTGGGCAGTCCTTACCTACACAGTACTTAAGAAATCCTCGTTTCGCAGAACAGAGCGGATCAGGTTGTGGAAAGGGGCCAAGATCAATTACTGTTAGTTATGCAAGAAGACACACAACTTTATTCCTCAAACCAATGCACAGTTTTCTCTTTAAAACAACGAAGATCAATTCACGGTTAAGGGCCCAAGTAACTTCTCCAGAATAAGTTTAAATGATTGCTTTTAAAACACCAGGATTTAAAGTAACGGCTGAAGGCCTTACTTAAGTAAAATTGCAATATCTTCTCGGCTAAAGGCCGAAATAATACACTCCTGGAAATTGAAATGAGAACACCGTGAATTCATTTTCCCAGGAAGGGGAAACTTTATTGACACTTTCCTGGGGTCAGATACATCACATGATCACACTGACAGAACCACAGGCACATAGACACAGGCAACAGAGCATGCACAATGTCGGCACTAGTACAGTGTATATCCACCTATCGCAGCAATGCAGGCTGCTATTCTCCCATGGAGACGATCGTAGAGGTGCTGGATGTAGTCCTGTGGAACGACTTGCCATGCCATTTCCACCTGGCGCCTCAGTTGGACCAGCGTTCGTGCTGGACGTGCAGACCGCGTGAGACGACGCTTCATCCAGTCCCAAACATGCTCAATGGGGGACAGATCCGGAGATCTTGCTGGCCAGGGTAGTTGACTTCCACCTTCTAGAGCACGTTGGGTGGCACGGGATACATGCGGACGTGCATTGTCCTGTTGGAACAGCAAGTTCCCTTGCCGGTCTAGGAATGGTAGAACGATGGGTTCGATGACGGTTTGGATGTACCGTGCACTATTCAGTGTCCCCTCGACGATCACCAGTGGTGTACGGCCAGTGTAGGAGATCGCTCCCCACACCATGATGCCGGGTGTTGGCCCTGTGTGCCTCGGTCGTATGCAGTCCTGATTGTGGCGCTCACCTGCACGGCGCCAAACAAGCATACGACCATCATTGGCACCAAGGCAGAAGCGACTCTCATCGCTGAAGACGACACGTCTCCATTCGTCCCTCCATTCACGCCTGTCGCGACACCACTGGAGGCGGGCTGCATGATGTTGAGGCGTGAACGGAAGACGGCCTAACGGTGTGCGGGACCATAGCCCAGCTTCATGGAGACGGTTGCGAATGGTCCTCGCCGATACCCCAGGAGCAACAGTGTCCCTAATTTGCTGGGAAGTGGCGGTGCGGTCCCCTACGGCACTGCGTAGGATCCTACGGTCTTGGCGTGCATCCGTGCGTCGCTGCGGTCCGGTCCCAGGTCGACGGGCACGTGCACCTTCCACCGACCACTGGCGACAACATCGATTTACTGTGGAGACCGCACGCCCCACGTGTTGAGCAATTCGGCGGTACGTCCACCCGGCCTCCCGCATGCCCACTATACGCCCTCGCTCAAAGTCCGTCAACTGCACATACGGTTCACGTCCACGCTGTCGAGGCATGCTACCAGTGTTAAAGACTGCGATGGAGCTCCGTATGCCACGGCAAACTGGCTGACACTGACGGCGGCGGTGCACAAATGCTGCGCAGCTAGCGCCATTCGACGGCCAACACCGCGGTTCCTGGTGTGTCCGCTGTGCCGTGCGTGTGATCATTGCTTGTACAGCCCTCTCGCAGTGTCCGGAGCAAGTATGGTGGGTCTGACACACCGGTGTGAATGTGTTCTTTTTTCCATTTCCAGGAGTGTATTTCAGATCAGCTAAGGAAATTCTTTAAAAGCCAAGCATTTACAAATTCCGGCTAAAAGCCATATTAAGGAAAGTTAAAGTTAATTCTTAGGCTGAAAGCCCAATTAAATTTTTTTTACATAATAAAAGAGAGACTTTAAAGGTAAGCTTTTATACAGTACAACAGAAAAACACCTTAAGAAAACTTGAAGTATCTTGCCGGCTAAAGGCGCAAACAACTACTCAAGAATAATTAAAGGCAAGCTTAAAATAAACATTTACAAAACACGGCTGAAGGCCGTTTGAAGAATTTCAGATAATTAAAGAGAAACCTTACAGAAAAGAATTTACATATTAAAGCCACAGATTCTGAAATAAACGCGGCTGAAGGCTTAAATACAGAACAACAAGAGTTTTAAAAGAAACACGGCTGAAGGCAGAATCTTAAAATAGTTGTCATGAAGTTCGGCGCCGGCCGGAGTGGCAGAGCCGTTTTAGGCGCTGCGGTCTGGAACCGCGCGAGCGCTACGGTCGCAGGTTCGAATCCTGCCTCGGGCATGGATGTGTGTGATGTCCTTAGGTTAGTTAGGTTTAACTAGTTCTACGTTCTACGGGACTGATGACCTCAGAAGCCATTTCAACCATTTTTGAAGTTCGGCTGAAGGCCATATACTACACATAAACACACATTATTAATACACGACTGAAGGTCTGGCACAGTACCTGCGACCAAATAAAATGACAATCACAAACAATAAACAGCGGTACTCAGAAGCGTTCCAAGGGTCGGCCTGGGGAGGAAACTAACCACTGTTTAGGTGAGAGAGGCAGCCAAGCGTAACACTGAACAATCAGATGGCAACACGACCTAGGGACGGCTGAGGAACCAAGCAACAGCCTAATCAATTCCCTTCCACTCGAAACACTTGCTACTCTATTTCAACCGACCGACTGACTACTCCAGTACGCAGACAGCATTCATCTGATCAGTGGAAATCCCAGAAGCTACACACGGTTCCACGTAAACACACTTGCACAAGAACTCCAACAATCGTAAAAGCAATCGCTGTGGAACAACAAGGACGAATCAGTCTGACACACACAGAGTATCCACAAGCGGTCGGCGACCAAATACACGTCGTCAGGTGAGACGACCGAATGTACGACCAACCCAGGTCATTCCCACTCAAGTCACGTGTGTCGGCAACGGTCGGGCGATTCTTGGCTGTCCGTAGCTGACTGCAGCTCCGACCCGACTCAACTCCATGTCCGTTCGGAGCTCGGAGACACGGCGACCCGGGCACACTGGCCCCGACCCACTCATGCAGAGGTAACTCTTGCCCAATGGCCACGACATCTCCGCGCAGGGAAGGAACCGACCCACGTCCGGCACGATGACCAAGTGACGAGGCCCAGGAACGGTCAAAAGACCAAATACACGTCGCCCAATGAGACGAGCAACCGAACAACCAACCAACGGTCGGCCCACTCCAATCTCCTTCCGTCGGACAGTTCATGCGTGTTGCCAGCGGTCGGCAAGTACTGGCTGTCCGCACCTCACTGGAGCTCCGTCCCCGACTCAACTTCAGTGCTGCTGCGTCCCGACTGAGCTCCCAACTCAACTCCAGTCATACGGCGACCCGGAAATACAATCGGTCGCTCCAGAGATGGAACGACAGTGCATTTATCGATAAGCGCTGCTGCTGCCACTCACGCGCAGGTAAGGCAGGAAGTTAGTGACGCCATTAAGTGGAATAAGAAAACGTGGCGGCAGTACCGTAAGAGAAGATGACAAGCAATAAACAGGATGAACACGAGCCGCACACGACTCAATTTACTTCCCATATATTTTGTGAGTACAAAGATTGCTTGAAACGGATGTTATAGCTAAGAAGGAGATACAGTGATTTTTGTAGATATGCAAATTAGAAAAATTTTCTTTTCGATGTGTTTGGTTTTTCTTAAGTCCTGTTACTGGTATGATGCGTCCGCCACGAATTTCCCTCCTGCGTCAACCTTTTCATCTCATAATAGCACTCGCACCCTACGCTTCAATTACTTTTTGGATATGTTCTAATCTCTGTCACCCTCTGGACTTATTATCCGCCGCGCGGGATTAGCCGAGTGGTCTGAGGCGCTGCAGTCATGGACTGTGCGGCGGATCCTGGCGGAGGTTCGAGTCCTCCCTCGGGCATGGGTGTGTGTGTTTGTCCTTAGGATAATTTAGGTTAAGTTTGTGTAAGATTAGGGACAGATGACCTTAGCAGTAAAGTCCCGTAAGATTTCACAAACATTTGAACATTTTTTTGAACTTATATTCCTCTGCTGCTCACTCTAGTAACGTACAAGTGTTTCCCTGGTGTCTTAAAATATGCTGTTCTGCTACTCCTTCTTCTTATCAGTATCAGTGCTTTCTACATATTTCTTTCCTCGTCGAGTCTGCGAAGAACTACGGCACTTCTTGTCAGTCCACCTAATTTTCGACATTCTTTTGCAGCACATTTCAAACGCTTCGTGCCTCTTCTTTTCTGTTTTTCCTACAGGCTGTTATACACTTCCGTACATTGTTGTAGTCGTATTCATTTCCCAGTGTAGCTTCAAACTGCAGCCGGCCGCGGTGGCCGTGCGGTTCTAGGCGCTCCAGTCCGGAGCCGCGCTGCTGTTACGGTCGCAGGTTCGAATCCTGCCTCGGGCATGGGTGTGTGTTATGTCCTTTGGTTAGTAGTTCTAAGTTCTAGGGGACTGATGACCACAGCAGTTGAGTCCCATAGTGCTCAGAGCCATTTGAACCATTTTTCAAACTGCACCTACAAAATTGTACCATACGTTTCTGACGTTTATTAACACTAGAGGCATTTAGCACAATGTCACCAGCGTGACGAAGCTCTTTCAGGCACTTTCAATTAATACTTATTTTTATTCGTTTTCCAAGTTCATTGATCGGACTGTTTAAATGAGATAATGAACTTAAAAACAAATAACCCATCGCACGTGTATAGCAGCTGTTACAGTAGAAGTATTAACTGGTTGTTATTCAAGTGTAGTTAGTTACGGAAAAACAAAGAAACCGCGGCCTTTTCTGCTTGACACTGCCTTAAATTATGACAGAGTTGAAGTGAGAGCAATAACAATGTCGTTTGCGTCACAAGGAAACGTAACAGGTTTGTTACAGCTCGAACAATTGTTGCCTATTGCCATGGCCGCCGTAACAGTTTTTCTGAAATCACTCTGCTCGCTGCGATAGAAACTAGACAATGCAGCTAAGATCACAATGCGTCCGGGCGGAAGAAACTGTAGCATTGTCTGTGAAGGCGAAGGATCGCTTACTCACGGATTTCGAGGTTGTTGTGTTCAACGGACACGTAATATCTGACCAAAACAAAGGTTAGAGTTTAGCGTCTTGTCGACAACAAGGTCATCAGGGACTGACTCAGGCGGGTGAGTCAGCTAGCTGAGCTGTACTCGTGTTTGTTGATGCACGGAAAACAGTTTTGTTGTCTCTAAAAGTGGGCGACGTAGATTGCCTACTTCTATCTCTTGCCTCGTCCTGGTAAAGTGGATAAAGATGGTGGCTTTGGATCTGAAATCGATAACATGTAAATTTGAAATCAATAAATGGATGTGACTAGAAAAGGAAAAAGAGAAATAGAGCTCTGTTGTCAGCTATGTCTCCAATACCCTTCGTCACGATGGGAACTACAAGAAAAATGATACCGCTTGTGCCAAAGTAGCGACGTTTCATAATTTGAAATAAAATTGAAATGCATTAGTGGGAGAAGGCATATTGCATTCGTAACAGTAAGTAATGCCCTCGATGTCAAACTGAACGGGAAGTGGGACGAAAGCAGAAAATACAAGGACTAATGTTCTCGATCAGTTTCGTGTCTCTGCGTAAAGATCGCTTTTAGATAGTGCATATCAAAAACTGCTTCTTCGGGTAAATAAAACTAGCAACACGCTTTCGTTAAAGATGCATACCCTGTGATGCATATGCCACAGGACGCATGTGTGCACGAAGTGTTGCCTACGCGTCAGGCTGTCAACTGATTTTCGGCTGGCACAAGTCACAAACTGTACTCAGCGGTTATGATACAATTCGTTATCAGACAGCAGTTACCGATTCTCCACCACGAGACTGATGTTATAAACTCCCTGGATGACGACGAAGCTTTCTTACAATTCCAAATATAAGAAGGAAAATAGTATCTATTCCGAATGCGCGTCGTCTCTTTTGTACGAATCAGTTTGCTTTACCTGGTTAATGTTCCTTATAACAGAGCAGAAAAGTACGGGGAAAATGACATATCTGAGGACAGATTCTTCGACCGACTTTCTTTTCTCTCCAAGACTCCTCTGAGATTGATTGTGAGTCGGTTATTAAGTCTTGGGCTATTAAATCCTACAACACATTCAAAAAATACAAGGACTAACAGCGATATGCCTATATTTAAAATGTTGTGACATTATAGATCTTTACCACGCAATACGGTGGTATACTGCAGAAGATTATTCAACGAAAGCCTTTCGAAGTGTTATACGGAAATCAGCATTGTTACATTCAAATCTCCTTACATTCAATGGTCAGTAATTAGAATCAGTTACAGTATCTTATCTTCTCCTGATGTAATTTATCCGATTCTGTGGGAAAAGTGTCACGTTATTCAGAATAATGAGTTTGAACTTTTCCCGAGTATAGAGTTCTATATTAATTAGCACATAAAATATGTTAATTAATCACCTTAACAAATATATTTCTATTAGTAACGTCTCTAAAACTGCTAAAAATTAAAATTTAAAGAAATTATTGGAATATACGTGTTTAACCTGTAGTAGGAAACAACTGATGGGCGTGAACATATAATTACGACGAATTAGACGACCATGTATGCTCTTCCATAGGAATATTGTAACTTGGAGGATTATTGACATGCATCTACACCCACATCTGAATTGTGCATCCGCATTACCGTATTCGGCGGAGGGTACTTCTGGTACAATTACCTTTGCGCTCTTTGCCTGTCCAATTAACGAACGAATAAGCAGAACCTGGCACGTTTCCAACTTAAAACTGCGACAGTGTTAGGCAGTCAAATGAAAACCAAACACTCACCACACCGGGACAGTAATAAAAAAATTTCATTCAAAAGTTATCAAAAGAAGCGTTAAGAAATTTATCCCACTGAGAGCCGAGACGATCAATTCCTGTTTCGAAGGACGAGATCGGACGCTGACGCATCCACTACCGCACCCAGTCTTGTACATCCTCGTCCGACTGAAACCGACGTCCATGCATGCATTTCTTTAAGTCACCAAAGATGTGAAAATCACACGGTGAAATATCTGGGCTGTATCGAGGATGTTGCAGTGTTTCCCAACCAAATGGCTCAAAAGTAGCCTTCCTTCTATTCGCAATGTGGAGACGGGCGTAATGATGCAACCTACCGGAACTGTGGTGTGAACTGCTTTGGATTTCTTTGGCGCCGGAGGTCTAGGATGTTCCCATTTTCTGGTTTTGCCGTTTGTCCTCGGGCTAGGTACAATGGTGCCACGTAAGGTCATGATGACATATTTCTTCGATTGCAGGGGCCCTATACTCTTCGACCGTGGAACCACAATCAATGCGCCGCACTATGAATACAGTTTGTAGAAACTGCAACGCGTCTTGAAGTCAAAAGACCCAGGCAAGCTGCCGGACTGTATCGTCCTGTTGCACGATAACGACCCCACCCCCTCCCCCCACCCCACACACTCCAGTCGGACGTTCGGACGAAGGCTACACTGCGCGGTTAGGGAGGGAAACACTAAATTATTCCCGTAAGCCCTGATCGTTCACCACGTGATTTTCACATTTTTAACGTCCTGAAGAAAGACTTGCCTGGACGTCAGTTTCAGACGGACGAGGAAGAGCAAGAGTGGGCGCGGTTGCGGATCCGTCAGTGGTCGATCGCGTTCCGAAACTGATCATCTCGTTTCCGCGAAGGATGAATGCCTTAACGGGTGTGGTGTTTACTTTTGAATGGAACCACTTCATGATCCCGTTGTGGGGGCTGTTCGTTTTCCATTTGACTGCCTCTCCACTAGATACTCAGTATCTTATGGAGACATCGCACAGTAACTTACACAAAGTCTGAGACACGATAATCTGGAAGTCACTTCAGTCTAACTACAAAATTTTCATTTGAAAGTGTAAATTTCGTGAAGTTCTATAAAAGTTCCGCTGTATACTGACCACAAAAGTGCATTTATCAAAAATAGCCATCTGAGGTGCGCGATGGTAACTTCTACAACGCTAGATTCGTGCACTTTGCATACACTGCCTTCACTGACTGCTCCAGAACGATCTGAATATCATTAGTAGACACAGGCGCCTGATGGAACATTCATTCAGCTTTCTCGCACCGAGCCCTCAGCTCGATGCCACGGATCGCCATTTGCATCACAGAAAAGTGTAAATAGCTCTGTCGATCGGGAATTTAGATAACTTGAAACGCAGCTTTAACATGAATGTGTTAAACCATTACTACAGAGGGTAGCTTCCAGGAGATGTAGGACACGACAAGTGATGGTAATCTTCCTACCAGGTCCGAGTTTTAACATTAATTATATCACCGGTAGCATAAGGTTAGGTTGCAAACTCACAAACATTTAAAGCAGATGGAGGTCTTTGGTATTACTTCTTCTTAGCGAGAAACCACTCTAATAAGGGGACCACTGTACGTGAAATATGGCAAAGCTATTTTATTTAATTTTGTTACTACATGCCTTTCGGTTTGCTGCAGGCCTACCTAATAGAGGAAAGTCGTGTACGCCACCTTGTTCTCTGTGTGATCATATTAACTTTTTGTGTATCGTAGTTTCTTAGGCGAAAATTGAGGATCACACCAGCATTTACTTAAACGAGCCTAAGTACGACAATCAGGCCGGCCGGTGTACCTTCCGACGGTCGTTAATACGTCGCTCGAAGATCACTTACCTCTCTCGCTAGGTAACGCGCTGCGAATTTCGCTGGACGAACAGGTCGAAGGATGCAGAATCTTGTCTCCTACAAACATCAATATCTATCTTTTCAAAAGAAATGCTGTAAGCTTTCATTTCTGAAAACACCGATTCAGAACACGATGTATCCTAAACTATTATGACTACGCTGCACAACTCATTTAAAGGATTACTTTCTCGAAACCCAGTAATTGTCAAACACTGTGTGTAGACAATTGAAATGTGGGTCTAAGGCTCCTACAACATTCCCCTGTAGTGGTGCAAAATCATGGCGCCATGCGGTTTCCCTCGGGCTCGGCAAAGGTTCGAGGAGCAGAGTGACAACACGTACGAATAAAGGACCAGAGCTCAGAAGGTGTAAGGTGGCCTCATGACGCGCCATTGGTACCAAGTTTCACCGAAATTCTTCCTAATACCACCAACTACGTCTCATATGATGGAACAGTAGGCACACCTGTTACCCACATTTCACCCCTGTTTTGACGCCTCTGTGCTAGAGGTCAGATCTGCGGTTTGCAGTGTTGAATTCACCCCGTTTTCTTGTGGATGTCTGAGGAAAACATTTGAGGCACACCGCCGCTCAAAACAGACACGAGGTGGCACGAAGGGCTTCAAAGAAACCAACCCTTTCATTACAGCGCAGATTCCCGCACATTTCGCTGTCGAAAACGGAAGTTCGCAGTCCGATGAACAAGAGGACGACATCCTGGACACCCTTTAACACTGTTGACACCCTCCGGACCATTCAGCCCTCTTTTCAAGAACATAATTCGCCAGAAATCCCACTGAATGTGATCGCATCCCTTTGGAGTGCATTGCGACTGCAATTTATGTGCTGGTGCACAGGGTAGAACCACTAGGGACTGTCCAAAACCATTGGACGAAATTTGTACGTGATTCGTAGCAGCAAGGGGTTCTTATGCTTTTCCAGCCTTCCTGTTTTGCGCACTCCTGTTGAGAGATCAGGTAAGGATATGACAGAGGCACATCGTAAATAAAACGGCAACGAGTCCCTCAGAGACCACCCAGTTCGATAACACCCTCGGTGCTACTGACCTGGCTTTAGAACTCTAAAAACGTATCTATATGGAGACAATTCGTGATCAAGCCCTAGGCGTCAAAGGGCAGGAAATCCCTCCTGGGAATCCATAACGGCTTGGCTCTGTACGGGTAAATTTTTGTTGCGCTTAACAATCTGGACAGGTGACAGCCATTATGTGACCATCGGCAGTGGCGTTAGGAATAACTGTGGTGAAATTTTGTGCAAAAAGTAACATCATCAGCTTAAAACCTCACGTTAACTTCCGAGCTCTGGCACGCTTTTAGCCGTCTGAAGTGTCGCCGACACCGAGGGTGACGTCACATGGTGCCACGATTTTGCACCATTACAGAGGAATGTTGGGAGTACTTTCAGCCATATTTCAAACTTCTAAGTTCCAATGGGAGACAATTACTAAGTTTGAAAGAAGTGATACTTTAATGATGTTGTACAGTGTACAAACATGAAAACTGGAACAGTTTTTTGTCTAGGGTATTTCACAATTGCAATTTCAGGCTTCTAGCCCACTCCTCAGTTTATGGGTATACCGTGAGCCCCGACATTTATAAGTGATACAGTCTTCAAACTTATTTTATATTACGAGATTGCAGATTCGGACATGAGTTTCTTATTAAAACTTCATCTACTTAGTGTCCTCTATAACCAATAGGAGTCTGTGATAGGAATTTTGATGTGTTCAGTAATAATGTGCTGAAATTTACAATCGATCGTTAAGCCCAAATGGTTTTCATATTACGAAAACATTTTTTCTTACCAAACTGGAAAATATTAAAAATAAATAAGATTCTCAGGACGACGTATCCTTGGTCAGATACATGTACTACTAAAATTGCATATTTTTAGATTTTGTGTTCTCGTGGAACTCAAAACCGTCAAAAAATCTAAATTTCCTCGTAAATTATTAAGTGCATTGGCTTCAAACTCAGGATACCCTTACTTTGGTATATTTGTATATATTACTTCAATTTTTAAGAAAACAAAAAATAAAGAAATCACCTGAATTAGATGAAATTAGAACTGACTAGAGATGGTGGAACATGGAATACTTCATGAAATGAGAAAGCTCCATCTCTATAACATCTGTTGTCGTACAGGTGAGGTACCAGAAGAACACCTAAAATTTTTTCATTGATGAAAAAAGGGGTCAAAGTAACAAAATTAATTACAGCGGAATCAATCTTCTGAATGCGTATTTTAAAACCTACAGCAAAGTAATTAATGAAAGGCTTAGAAACATCTCTGTTTTGGAAGATCCTGTGCCGACGATGTTTTCGCCCTAAAACAAATTATACAAAAAGATGAGAATTCAGTTTGAAAACACACCTAGCATTTATCGATACTGAAACATCAATTGACCACATCCACAGCAAAAAAGCTCTGATCAGTAGCGCAGAAAAGAGTTCTCAGGCACCTGATAAAAGAATGCCAAGGTGTATATAAAAACACGCAAATAAGCACAGATACTGGCAAAGGACTGACACCAGAAATAGAGACAAACCAGGTAGAAACGCAAGGAAGTAGTACGTTGCAAATACTGTGGAACATCTGCAGTGACGATCCTGATTGGGGAATAGATAGTGGACAAAATACCTCAAGGTATAAGATGTAGGACGTATAAAAATTCCTAAATGCGGTGCTTCTTACTAACAACCAAGTGATCATATAGGACAGTGAAGACAAACTGCAGACATCAGTGCGTTGATTGAACAATAAAAGCCTTAATTATAATCTTAAGATATCAACAACGAAAACAAAAGCTTTTGCCTTTTTGGCAAAATACACCATAAGGATTGATGAGATAGTCATTAGTAGCTTAATAATAGAGTAGGTGCCCCATTTCCAGTATCTAGGATATGATATGACTTTTAAGAAAGGAAAGACATAAAAATATTAATACCTATGAACATATATGTCGCACGATAAGAATACTAAAGGATAAAACGACAATTGAAACACAAATGATATTTCACTCATGGCAATAACTACAGTAGTATATGGAACGAAAAGTTGAGCATTAAGATCAAAAGACGTAAGACAGCTTCATACATCGGAAGTCAAGGCATCAGTGACAGGCTACACTAGAGAAGGCAAAATAAGAAACGAAGAAATAAGCAAACAACTGGGGGTCCAGCCGTTAGCTGAAAAAAGTAAAGAAAGCGAGATTGGAAAGAGTACGTACCGTATTGTGCATGTCAGCTCAGAGAATCCCTCGACTGGATGGAATGCTGTCACATTGGAAGGAAGAGTGCCGGAAGGCAGAGAAAGGAGATAGTAGGCCCGGTAGAGGCCATAAGGCCTACTCCTGGATTGGAAGATGGAGAAGAAGATATTACTTTTTAGTGTATTTCAATTACCAATCATTTAATATGTGGTACTTCGCTGCGCTGTAGTTAACTGTTAAATATGAGTTACATTCACAGGCAGCTCCAATACAAGGAAAATGGATGAGGAGGGGGGGGGGGGGGGCGGTGGGAGTCCGTTGTTTGTCAGCGCTTTAGGTGAATCATCACGCACGTGGCTCACTACAAACAACACTAGCTTTCCGCAACTAGACGTGCATGCCTGTAATGTTAGTTGCCTAACCTCCAGGCAAACACTCATTCGGCTTCCGTCTACGAAATGTGATTTGCTGCATTATCGTTGAAAATTAGCTCTTAATGCAAAGTCGTCCTTTATTACTGTTGCTTGGATGTTGCTTCTTAAAAAGCTGTGTAATCTTGTTTCAGGTTCACAAGCCCCAAGCAATCTCAGCGTGCGAAATATTGTTTAATGCGTGAGGCGGAGCAGACTCCGTAACCTCGCGCTGGCTGCTGAGGCGCCTTGTGAACGTTGCTTTATATCACAGTTTCCCATACATTATCGCAACCAGTTGCCTATTTAAGACTGAATAACACATTTCAAGTCAGCACCTTTCGAGGCACTTGGTTTGCTTGAAAATATCTTCAGATCCTATGGTACTGTATGTTTCGCTGCTTATTTTCCCCAATACATTAGCTTAACATGGGCTAGCACACAATACTGAAGCATTTTCTATATAAACTCCATGATATCGGATAGAAAAAACTTGAACTGACGATATGTCGTCAAAGCTACTTGTTTTTGAAGTAGTTGCTTTTTATTTGTACTGTACCTAACCTAATTCACTGTATTCACATATCATATTATGGTCAAAATATGAATCTTATGATAAGAACTAAGCATAAAGCTTAACCGATATACGCCTTCGGACGAAATTTTACGTGAGATTATAGGTCTTTACGAAATAGCAGTGTCGTATGCTGTGACAACTTTTGTCCTGAGATCGGAAACTTCAAATATCAATATCATCCTCTTTCTTTCAATTAAGTAATCAGATTATTTTATCCTCTATGGTGTGAGAACACAATGGCTGTTTTTCTAAATATCACTCAAGAAAAAACGGCAACCAGCCACAATTTTTGAACGAATGACATTTCAATGCAACTAGTTTAGGTTCTGGGCGAGGATATGTTGTACAAATTTCACACTTCTGTCCCGTAATATAATTCATACTTACAAAAGCTTATATATCACACACAAAATCTTTGCATGTTACTCGAAGAAATTTTTTTTTTTATTTGTATTGAAGCTGAGAACATCGTAGAGGACAAGTGAACCTACAGATCAATCCTTCAAGAACTCAGGGTGGAAAAATCTGTTCAGTATTTGTTTACAGCAATTCCGATAGTTATATGGTCACGTAGTTCGACGATACCATAATAACTTGGAAAAGATGATCATCCAAGACAAAGCTGAAGGGAAAAAATTGCAGGGAAGATCGCCGTGACGATGGCTGAACAAGATGAAGGAGAAGAGAAACCAAACATGGGACCACCTACTCCGAGATGTGGAATAATAGGGACAGGCTGCGAAGAAGGTCATGTCGTGTGTCACCAACTCTGAAATATGAAAGAAGAGGTATTCATAATGAGTGCAGCATAGAGGTCAGCATCATTGATAAGTGACTTGCTGAACGTGAGCTAGACGAAAGACAATATGGTGGGAACGTGTGTTTACACCTGACATCATGTCAGCTAGTGATTTGACAGGCTGTACCAAAAATCAAGACAGTGCGAGTTATGGAATACTTCTACAGCTATCGTGTACGTTCCTGCAAAGATTCTGATTCTTAGTCTAGCTCGTGATAGAAGCTATAGGTACGCCTTTAAAAACTGTGGAAATGTCCAACGAATTTTTTTCAGTAATCTCTAGTTTTTCATTCTGATTAATTAGCTAGGCTTACCAACTTCTACACGTCAAAAAACATTCACGCAATGAGTGGTCGGCCGCAGTTTTCCTTAGTGATACTGAAATAATCATAGCTAGTTGCTTCCTTCTTGTTATGAGAGAATGTTCAGTGCCTTGTATGATTTTGTTTTTCAGTTACTCGTCTAAGATTTCGGGACAAATGTCACTTTTACAACCAAGTGTCTCTTACAAGTACTTTTCCCCCTGGTACCCGTTCACGATTCTAGTTCCGTGCAGAAATCACCGGCAGCAGTGCAGGAAGGTCATGTCTGCTTATATCTCACGCCTACACAATAACAGCGAGATGCGTCGCACACATGTTATGAAATCGGCAACACCAAGAACAATGCGTCTGACTGAAATCAGCTTTAGGCTGCAGGTCAACGACGTATTGACACTACACAAATTTAAGCATTTCAGAGCTGCCCTTAGGCTCTGACTTGGAAGACAGTGACAACCTCAGGAAAACACGGGACGAACCTTCACCGTAGTAAAGCAAAACTGTGATTGAACTGGGCCAAGCTGAAATTTTGCCACATAGGATACAGTTTGAGAGATCAAGTCGAATAGGCAATGTACCAGTCTAGCGTTATAACAAATCCCACTGAAAAAAAAGAAACAAAAGAAACTGTTAACGTCTTTTTCAAAGATTTGTTAAGTGTTTCTCTGATAAAAAACTACCTTAATTTTGAAAAAAACACACTTTATTACCTCCCGTCGGAGGTTCGAGTCCTCCCTTGGGCATGGGTGTGTGTGTTGTTCTTGGCATAAGTCAGTTTAAATCAGTTTAAGTAGGGTGTAAGTCTAGGGACCGATGACCCAAGCAGTTTGGTCCCTTAGGAATTCACACACATTTGAACATTTTGAACATTTTATTACTGAATAACAGATAATCGTACCAACAACTTTGAAGCACATCAACAAGAGTCAGTAAACAGGGTCGAACGCGTCAAATTTTTGAGCGTATTCATTGATGAAAACGTGGACTGGAAGGAACATATTAGTGAGCTGCTCAAAACATTAGTTGAGAGACAAGCATATAATTGCTAGTATTGGAAACAAACAAGTCAACCTGCTAACATATTTTGCATATCTCCAGTCAATGTCTTATGGAATAATTTTCTGGGGTAACTCATCACTTGGAAAGATAGTGCTGACTGCAAAAAAGCGAACAATAAGTGTAGTATATGGTGCTCATCCGCAGTCATCTTGTAGGTACTTCTTCTAGGAGTTAGGAATTTTAACTGCACCTTCAAAATATCTACATCTACATCTACATACATACTCCACAATCCACCATACGGTGCGTGGCGGAGGGTACCTCGTACTACAACTAGCATCTTCTCTCCCTGTTCCACTCCCAAACAGAACGAGGGAAAAACGACTGCCTATATGCCTCTGCACGGGCCCTAATCTCTCTTATATTATCTTTGTGGTCTTTCCGCGAAATGTAGGTGGCGGCAGTAAAATTGCACTGCAGTCAGCCTCAAATGCTGGTTCTCTAAATTTCCTCAGTAGCGATTCACGAAAAGAACGCCTCCTTTCCTCTAGAGACTCCCACCCGAGTTCCTGAAGTATTTCTGTAACACTCGCGTGATGATCAAACCTACCAGTAACAAATCTAGCAGCCCGCCTCTGAATTTCTTCTATGTCCTCCCTCAATCCGACCCGATAGGGATCCCAAACGCTCGAGCAGTACTCAAGAATAGGTCGTATTAGTGTTTTATATGCGGTCTTCTTTACAGATGAACCACATCTTCCCAAAATTCTACCAGTGAACCGAAGACGACTATCAGCCTTCCCCACAACTGCCATTACATGCTTATCCCACTTCATATCGCTCTGCATTGTTACGCCCAAATATTTCATCGACGTGACTGTGTCAAGCGCTACACTACTAATGAAGTATTCAAACATTACGGGATTCTTTTCTCTATTCATCTGCTTTAAATGACATTTATCTATATTTAGAGTTAGGTGCCATTCTTTACACCAATCACAAATCCTGTCCAAGTCATCTTGTATCCTCCTACAGTCACTCAACGACGACACCTTCCCGTACACCACAGCATCATCAGCAAACAGCCACACATTACTATCCACCCTATCCAAAAGATCATTTATGTAGATAGAAAACAACATCGGCCCTACCACACTTCCCTGGGGCACTCCAGATGATACCCTCACCTCCGATGAACACTCACTATCGAGGACGACGTACTGGGTTCTATTAATTAAGAAGTCTTCGAGCCACTCACATACTTGGGAACCAATCCCGTATGCTCGTACCTTAGTTAGGAGTCTGCAGTGGGGCACCGAGTCAAACTCTTTCCGGAAGTCAAGGAATATGGCATCCGTCTGATACCCTCCAACCATGGTTCGCAAGATATCATGTGAAAAAAGGGCGAGTTGCGTTTCGCAGGAGCGATGCTTTCTAAAGCCGTGCTGATGCATGGACAGCAACTTCTCTGTCTCAAGGAAATTCATTATATTCGAACTAAAATATGTTCGAGAATCCTGCAACACACCGATGTCAAGGATTGGTCTATAATTTTGAGGATCTGTCCTTCTACCCTTCTTATATACAGGCGTTATCTGCGCTTTTTTCCAGTTGCTCGGGACTTTACGTTGGGCAGCAAATTCGCGATAAATGCAAGCTAAGTAAGGAGCCAATGCAGTAGAGTACTCTCTGTAAAACCGAATTGGAATCCCATCAGGACCTGGCGATTTATTTATTTTCAACCCATTCAGTTGCTTCACAACCCCAGGGATGTCTATCACTATGTCCTCCATACGGGAATCTGTACGAGACTCAAACGGCGGTATGTTTGTGTGATCCTCCTGCGTGAAAGATTTCTCAAATACTAAATTTAAAATTTCAGCTTTCGTTTTGCTGTCTTCCGTTGCCAGGCCAGACTGATCAGTGAGTGACTAGATGGAAGCCTTCGACCCGCTTACCGATTTTACGTAAGACCAGAATTTCCTTGGGTTTTCAGCAAGACGTTTTGCTAAGGTATGACGGTGGTAGTGGTTGAATGCTTCGCGCATCGCTCTTTTTACAGCAGCACGAATCTCTACTAACTTTTGCCTGTCCTCATTCTCCCGATCTTTCTTGTACCGAGAGTGCAACTGCCTTTGCTTCCTGAGCATTCTCCGAATTGCGCTGTTAAACCACGGTGGGTCTTTTCCGTCCGTAACCCACTTTTTCGACACATACTTGTCGAATGTGTGATTTACAATGTGTTTAAAATTTGCCCATAATTCTTCCACGTCCATCGTACCGGAAGTAAATGAAGTCGATTCATTTACTAAGTGGGATGCTAACAACTGCTTATCTGCTCTTTCTAGTAAGAATACTCTCCTAGCCTTCTTGACCGACTTTTTAACTTTCGTAACCATAGTCGTAATGACAACATCATGATCACTAATCCCTGTCTCAACACTGTCTGGTCTATTCGTGGCTACCAGATCCAAAATATTTCCATTACGCGTTGGCTGTCGATTTTGCTGCTCAAGACAGTTTTCGGATAATGTGTTCAAAAGTAATTCGCACGACGGCTTGTCTGTACCACCTGTAATGAACCCATAGGAGAATCCATAGAAGACTTCACCGTAAATAGTCCATAACAGCTTGGGCAAATTGGTTATGTTAATTCCCATAATACTAGAAAAAAATCTTTGTTAACCGTTTTAAAGCTATCACGGCGCCGAAAGAGGTTCAAACTTCTGCTATTCCATACACAAAATTTTAGATCAAAACAACCAGTAAAAGCAATAGTTTTAACTGTAGTTACTTGACTAGGACAGAAATACAAACTTCATTAAAGTTCAAGTTGAGGCCAGAGTGACATTTGGGCCTCATTTTCGGACACTTATTCTAGGGTCTTTTTTCCTTCATTTCCAGTCAGGAATCCGTCCCTGCAATTTGTCGGTTTTATTGATGTTCAAGTGCCTCTGAACACTATGGGACTCAACATCTGAGGTCATCAGTCCCATAGAACTTAGAACTACTTAAACCTAACTAACCTACCGACATCACACACATCCATGTCCGAGGCAGGAATCGAACCTGCGACCGTAGCGGTCGCGCGGTTCCAGACTGAAGCGATTAGAACCGCTCGGCCACAGCGGCAGGCTTTTATTAAAGTTCACCCTGTACGTGACTAGCAACACAAACGGAGGTACAGGTGGGCACCAGTGCTCCAGATCCAGTCTAATAGAAATGATGTTCTCTCGCTGTACAGAATACATCGAACGCGTGGCGCAGCTGCTAAGAGCCCTTAGAGGGCAGAGGATCAGCCTCAGCCCTTGCTGACGAGACATGGGGAGTAGGAGAAACCACAGCATACCCTCTTCCAGTCAGAAACAAGAAGAAATGTGTGTGAGATACTTCTCGATGGCATCTGTCTACGCGACAAAGCAGCTTGAGACCACGTGCTTGGCCAGATAAACACATTTATGCAAAAAGAGAGGGGAGTTTAATGTTTAACATCCTGTCGATATCGCGGTCATTAGGGACGGAGCACAAGCTCGGAATGATTCAAGAATGGCGGACTGATCATGTCCTTTCAGAGAAACCATATGGGTATGCAAGACTCTCTGCCATGGCCACATGTAGTTAATTCGAGTAGCCACAGGTGGCACCTGCATCTTGTACACAGCGAAACACCGCTTTAGTAGAGTTCCTTCATAGAGTTCATCTCGACAAAAAATGTTTCACTATAGTATTTTTCTGCAACTAGAGGGGTCCGAATTGTAACGTATAACTTGGTGGTGTGATATGTATGTCGTTGCGCTAGAAATAGCGTGCTATAATAGAGTTTCAAATTCGAAGCCTTCTCCCACACATGCAACACCCTCTCCTTCAACAGTACAACGCCAGACCACACGCGAGGGCTGTAATATCTGCAATGATCCAACATCTTGTCATTGCCTCGTCATTGCCTGCCATCGATCATCCTCCATACGGTCTCGACTTGGCGCCATGCGAGTATCTTCCAGGACTTTACTTTGATAGTTATGAAGCGGTGCAAGTAGATGTGAGGATATGCCTCCGTCAAAAAGTCATTCTACAGAGACGGTCTCAACAAACTGGTCTCTCGGTGGGAGAAACGTCTTCGTCGCCCGGGTAAATGTGTTGAAAATAAGTATGTAGATATGATGAATAAAGATGCAGTACGTTTGTTTTTTTTGTATAGCTTGAAGAGTTTTCACATTAAAAAGTCGGAGCCCGCATCTCGTGGTCGTGCGGTAGCGTTCTCGCTTCCCACGCCCGGGTTCCCGGGTTCGATTCCCGGCGGGGTCAGGGATTTTCTCTGCCTCGTGATGGCTGGGTGTTGTGTGCTGTCCTTAGGTTAGTTAGGTTTAAGTAGTTTTAAGTTCTAGGGGACTGATGACCATAGATGTTAAGTCCCATAGTAAAAAAAGAAAAAAAGAAGAAGAAAAAAAGTCGGAGCATTAAGTTTAAACAGACCCTCATATTGCGCAGTTTACAGAAAGTGATCCAAAGGCCGACAGGAGAGGCATATTTCCAACTGATCACCAACGGAATCCGGAAGAGTGAAACATTCTGACTTCTGTCAGCAAAACAGTACGGGATGAAAGATGCAGCTTACCGCTGTGACTGGTCAGAATTATTGTATCGTTTCTCGTGTCGTCAATATTTAATTTTATTGTTTCAGTCTATTGTAAAGGCAATCAAGAAGTAAGATTAGTCAAGGAAAAGGATGGGATATTAATCATTTCATTGTAATTAAAGTCTACGTTGATGAATATCTTCGAAAAAAATCCGTACTGTGTCCAGCCACGGAAGTATTCGTACAGAGACGGCAAAGATTATCCGACAGCAAAGCTTGGGTGCACCAGAGATCATCCTGGGTGAGTTGCCCACTAGAACAGCAACAAACGGCCACGAGACTCACTGTTTTAACTGTTGAGAAATAAGAGTAGCGTCCTAGATTTGTCTAAACTGATGGTTCAACTATAGCGCTGTAGGGGGTTTGAGCCAGACACTATTGAGGAGCTGTGGAGATAGTGAGCCTGGGTCGATTATCTGTTACTGCACGAGTGTTAGGACACGTTTACAATTGTCGCGATCGATACCTACCTGGAACAAATTGTATCGATTATTTCGTAAGTGTGGAATTTTCCCCGATTTTACTGAAAGAGTATAGGAAGTTGTTCCTGGACTGAGTTTTGTGTGAAGTTCAAGGTTTGAAGAATGCAGGAACTGATCTAGGGCATGATGAGTATAATAATTTTCTGAATCTTGTCAGAGTCGAGCTCTTCGCATTTTGCGGGTATTTGACGAAAGGTCAAGTGACAAAGCTGGTGCGGGCTTGGTCAAGAGTGGTCTGCACGCTGTGTCAGTATTTGATAGAATTCGTGAGTCGTTAAAATATGACGTCATTAAGATTTAGACTTCAATAATCTTCTCTCGATTGCTCCGTGTTGTGATTACTGTGATACCAGTTAGTGCATACGCCAGTGAATTTGGGTGTTGCAGATGGTTAAGGGAGATTTATGAAGGCACATTGTAAGGTAAACGATTGTCAGCCGTGAGTGTAATTATTTTGAGCATAGCGTTATTCTAAGAGTAGTAACGTTATTGTCTACGTGGAATACAAGCGATATTCCTGAAGCCCTTCTTGATCGACGAATCAAGCTCAGGAACATGCAGATCGGAGGTGAATTGTTATGGACGACGTATTTTTCCCGTAATTATTGTTAGTGACTTAACGATTGAGACCATTCACTGTACTGATGTTTACAGTGCTCATGGCATGAATGAAAAATATAACACTTTTGCTAATAAAGTGCTTACCTTATTTGAACACTGTTTTCCCCCAAAACTTACCAAGGTTAGAGCAAAGTCTACAAAAAAGCCATGGATTACTCGAGCAATAGGGGTATCTTGTAAAACAAAAAGAAAACTGTATCTGCCAATCCGAAACAGTTCCGATGTTGATGCTATAGCACATTACAAGAAATACCGCAAAATATTAAAGACTCTAATACGGATGTCAAAACAAATATATTACAAGGAAAAGATAGTCATATCAGATAACAAAATAAAGACAATATGGGATATAGTGAAGGAGGAGGCCGGTAGAACCAGACATGAAGAGGAAAAAAGAGCATTAAGAGTAAATGATACATTGGTGACGGATGTGTATAGTGTTGCAGGACTTTTGAATAAACATTTTATAACTGTTACCGAAAAGATGGGGTTGTCAGGTTCGGTAGATGCTGCTATGGAATACCTCAGACCAGAAATTTCAAGCAATTCCCATAATATGAATTTGACCCTCACTACCCCAACAGAAATAATGTCCATCATAAAATCTTTAAAATCAAAAACATCTAATGGGTATGATGAAATATCAACAAAGTTAATTAAAGAATGTCATTCTGAGCTAAGTAACATATTAAGCTATCTGTGTAACCAGTCATTTATCAGTGGAATTTTTCCTGAATGGCTGAAATATGCTGAAGTTAAGCCACTGTTTAAGAAGGGAGGTAAAGAAATAGCATCAAATTTCCATCCAATTTCACTGTTGCCAGCATTTTCAAAAATTTTCGAAAAAGTAATGTACAGTCGGCTTTATAACCATCTTATCTCAAATAACATACTGTCAAAGTCACAGTTTGGATTTCTAAAAGGTTCTGATATTGAGAAGGCTATCTACACTTACAGTGAAAATGTGCTTACTTCATTAGACAAAAAATTGCAGGCAACTGGTATATTTTGCGATCTGTCAAAGGCATTTGACTGTGTTAATCACAATATCCTTTTAAGTAAATTTGAGTATTATAGTGTAACAGGAAATGCTGCAAAATGTTTCAAATCTTATATCTCTGGCAGGAAACAAAGGGTGTTATTAGGAAAGAGACATGTATCAAGCTATCAGGCATCATCCAACTGGGACCTAATTACATGTGGGGTCCCACAAGGTTCCATTTTGGGGCCCTCACTTTTTCTTGTGTATATCAATGACCTTTCATCAGTAACATTACCAGATGCCAAGTTCGTTTTGTTTGCCGGTGATACAAACATTGCAATAAATAGCAAATCAAGTGTAGTCTTAGAAAGATCAGCTAATAAAATATTTGTGGACATTAATCACTGCTTCCTAGTCAATTCTTTGTCACTAAACTTTGAAAAAACACACTACATGCAGTTCAGAACTTGTAAGGGGTGTCCCTCGGGTATATGTCTAACATACGATGACAAGAAGATAGAAGAAGTGGACAGCGTTAAATTCTTGAGATTACAGCTTGATAATAGATTCAACTGGGAGGAGCACACCACAGAACTGCTGAAGCGTCTTAACAAATATCTGTTTGCAATGCGAATTTTGTCAGACATAGGGGATATAAAAATGAAAAAGCTGGCATACTATGCTTGCTTTCATTCCATAATGTCGTATGGGATTATTTTTTGGGGTAATTCATCAAGCCAAGCTAAAGTTTTCCGGGCACAAAACCGTACAGTAAGAGTTATATGTGGTGTGAACTAAAGAACATCCTGCAGAAACCTGTTTAGGGAACTAGGGATACTAACTACTGCTTCCCAATGTATTTATTCCTTAATGAAATTTGTCATTAAAAATATATCACTTTTTCAAACCAACAGCTCAATTCATGGAATCAATACTAGAAATAAGAATAATCTTCACAAGGATTTAAAGTCACTTAATTTTGTACAAAAAGGCGTGCATTATTCAGGAACACACATTTTCAATAACTTGCCAGCAGCCATAAAAAGCTTAACAACCAATGAAATTCAGTTTAAGAGAAGCCTAAAGGATTTATTGGTGGTCAACTCCTTCCACTCCATTGATGCATTTCTCAGTAAAACCAACTGATTTGTATATATATATATATATATATATATATATATGTATATAAGTACAATATAACTTATAACTTCTGTGCAATTTCAGTGCAGTAATGTGTTCATCGTAAATGTGTGTGTGTGTGTGTGTGTGTAAGTACAATCTAACTTCTGCACCACTTCAGTGCAGTAGTGTGTTCATTGTAAATAAGTATTATAGTAGTTGTACGAGTATTACATGTTTATTACCTTATAAATAAATATAAAAAAATTATTTTAAATTCAGTGCATTAGTATTTCTAAAATGACTTTCATATAGTGCTCATTAAAAAAATTACGATCATTCCACTTGGGACCTGTGGAATGGTACATTAGCTTATTTGTTTTAGTTGTGAATATTTGTCATGTATTGTTGTTTTTCTGACATGTTCCACATCCTGGAGGACCTTCTCACTATGGACCAATTCGAATGAAAGTAAATCTAATCTAATCTAAAACCATTGTTTCTGTAGACCCTACTGAAAGTGATGACTGATATTACATTTAGGATTTCCTAGTAGAGGCCAACACTTGAACAGGTTTATATTTTGAATGTCTGAAATTTAAGTTGAGATATAAAGCTTTTTTTTGTATTTTTCATCTCGCTTAGTGTGGCCCATTAGTTTTTTGCAGAGACTCGTTCACAATCGGCGTTTAGTCATTGTAAAGCACTTACATTTTTAAAGAACGGAAAATAAATTTTAGTGCCCGAGTTCTCATTCACCCATGGCAATTTTTCAATAACTGATTGTAAAAATGAAAGAAATTAAAAATGAAAGCAAAAGTACTAGTTCTGAGATTTAGGAAGTAGCGTAAGCACGCTCAACTTAGCGATTAGATCTAAAGAATTGAATTGAAAATAGTTAAAAACAAATACGGTTATTTTCAAAGGTTAGCGCCTCATAGCTTAAGACATTAAAGCAGTTTCATAAGGAGGCATCGAAACATTACGATTAATTAAATACAAGAGTTGGCCAGAATATTTCTAGAGGGTTCACCAAAGGAATGAAGTGATATATATTTAAAGACTTTTACACTAGACATTTATTAGCACCGGAATAAATAATCAGAGGTGGTGCTAAAGAAGTTCATTTGCATTGTCTTAGTAAGAAATTGTATCTCTGGATTTGGATGTCAGATACTACTACGAAAATATACTAATAAATACTAATGTCATTGGCTTTGAGCAATGATGTCATACTAGAGGCAATGACGCTACATAGAGGCAGTCTTTGAAAGTAGGCTATGATATTTGTAAACAAAGGAATGTAGTACACGATGAAGTTGCACTCACAATTCACGCGGTGGTTATTTACTTAGCCACGAATTATGTCGAAACGAATTGAAGATAACGGGAATAAGTGAGAACAAAATTAGAGAAACATATGTGTTCAAATGGCTCTGAGCACTATGCGACTTAACTTCTGAGGTCATCAGTCGCCTAGAACTTAGAACTAATTAAACCTAACTAACCTAAGGACATCACACACATCCATGCCCGAGGCAGGATTCGAACCTGCGACCGTAGCGGACGCTCGGTTTCAGACTGTAGCGCCCAGAACCGCACGGCCACTCTGGCCGGCCATATATGTGTGAAATAAATTACTGTCTTAATTTATGCGAGTAATAAAAGCACAGAAAACCTTTAAATTCCACTACACTATAGTGCATGGTGAACTCGTAATAATATAAAACAGCATTGATTGAATCTGACGGGGCTACCGCGGGAAAGTGGAGGTTTTGGATGGGGATAAACTAAAACGCAGCACAACAACGGGAAAACAAAATAAATAATACCAATAACGTATATGAAAAAGTAGCAAGAAATTCTAAAAAACGCCGGTAGACAAATAATGAAAATTCATAGAAAGTAACAAATATTGGAGTCGGTAACTAGATTGATCTATATACGTTAATTCTAGTTACCGATTACAATATTTGATAGAGCTTACTTTTTGTGAATTTTCGTTACTTGTGTAGTTCCGTTAGCTTCAATAATTGTTATTAAAAATTAATTCTGTTTCACAATATTATGACTTCGTCATCCGCTGTACTGTAGTGGATTTAAAGTTCTTTGTGGTCTTCGTACTTGTGTAAATTACGATAATAATTTATTTGACTCGTATATTTCTATTTTTCTGTTCTCATTCATTTTCGTTACCTTCTGTTCTTTTCGATATAATTTGTGGGTAAGTAATTAATCACGTGAACTGTGATTGTAATTTTACTGTATGTTATATTCGTTTGTTTACGAATTTGATCAGTTGCTTTCAAAGGTTGCCCATAAGTAGCGTCTCTGCGTTAGATATGACGTCATTGCTCAAAGCCGACGAGTGGAATCGGACACTAGAATTGATCCTAATTGTCAATATTTTAGAAATTTGTAAGTAACTGATTGTACATAAACGTTAAAGTCTTAATTATCATGATACTAAAGGTTGTATATTGATACGAGAAGAGATATTTAGTAGTATTTAGTGGAATATTGCTAAATACTCATTTATGTAAACATACCATACATCTTTACAAAAAAGAAGCTTGATTAGTGTTGAAATGGCTTGTGCATTCTTTCTGTTGTATGTGAATGGTTCCTTTTTGGTTAATAATCATAAGCTACGTAAGATCCATTTAATCGAAGATGTGCTAATAGTGTTTGGAGGTAGAATTACGAATTCGATCAGGGGAACTATTACATATTGATCACATAGTTGCTCGTACAGTGTTTCTAGGTACCTGTGTTCTTTTGAATGGTTCTATAGAATTCATATTGACGCTTTCGATGAGCAATTACCAATTTTATTTCATTTATATTTTTTTCTCAATTGTCACGTGTACTGCCAGGACGTTTTAACAGGGCTGATTACGTGGACACTTGTAGGCTGCAATTCCGTCACAGTGCAATATCTACGTTTCCATGAATTCACATTCACTTTCCTGACTATATCTTCTACTGTTAACATGACTGTCAAACTCAAAGGATAATAATTTCGTGTTTCTCTCAGGCCTAGTACAAGTCAGCCAATGGACGCCACACTGCCGACTTGAGTGTCCCTTATTTGCCACAGCTATCCAAAAGGGGAAAGGGGACAGGCAGTTTAACGTGGAATCTGAACCAAGTGTCTTGCCCGGCGACTCCTCAAACCGTTGAGAGGTGAAGGCTAGATTAAGGGCAGACTGAAAATTTCTGTGGCCCGACCGGGTTTCGATCTCATGGGATCTCGGTTTCCAGGAACGTGTTTTACCATTAGATCACGAGACCCGACAATCTCAGTAGATGGAAAAATACTGAAACACATCCTTCTTGTAGACCACCGTGGCTTAGGGGCGGTAATAATAAGACCGTCGTGGTCCCGGGCTGTATATCAGCCATTGCTTGAACTTTGAATAAAAATCACCGTCAATGACGGCCGAAGACTTCTAATGCAAGAAGTCTCTTTCATTTTGTTAAAGGTCCCTCTCAAAGAGGGAAGAGCAGCGGACAGATGCACTCTCTTGCTCCTGGTGATTGCCCCTAAATGTCAGAAGTAACAGCTAAAATCAACGGCATGAGGATGTAGAAAGCAACGGATACCACTGGATTAAAGACACGTAAGTTATGTCCACAGGGCTAGTGGCCTGTAACTCGATAAGCGTCGTATTAATCTCTCCACAGGAAAAAGATTCCGGATTAGTCCCTCATTTAGATCTCTGGAAGGGGACTGCTAAGGAATAGGTGACCTTGAGACAAAGACTGAGTAACCAACGAAATAGTGACTTAGTAAAAGTTGGAGCTTGGAATATTAGACGTCTGAGCATGGGAGGGAAACTAGAAAATCTGAAATGTGTGACTGTACCTAACGATTACTGCTAGTGTAGCAACCCATGCGAGAAAACCAGCTGCTTCTTTACCAGCGGTTACTCGTACTTTAGGTACTTGAGTTATGGCGACTCTGTTTAAAAAGAATAGCTTGATGTAGTCATAGTGTCGAGACGCACACATGTACTTCCATACCCCACTACTATGAGCTGCAAATAATGCAGTCAAATAGTCTATGAGTTGAGTAGACTTACGAGTTAACAAAATACAAAAAAATTAAATGAATGATTTAGTAACAAGGGTTCTATTCCAAAGTCTGTAATTGATGTAGACGACACAGAATTATGTTGAATACTATTTATTCAAGAAACGACATATCAAACAGACGGGAGATGGTTCTCCGATATTCAGTTAAAATACAAACAGAAAATACCATTAACAGATGCAGTTACGTTGAGAGCGTTACTGGAATGGTAGCAAACTCCTCAGACTAAATAGTCATCGAAGATACGCGAAAACTAAGTCCATTTTGTAATCACAATATACGAAATATTCACCAGCTAAAATTAGTTCAAGTTACAATAGGCAATCTACAAATTATCAAACGCTGTATAAAGAATAGTGACTCATACGTTGTCTATCCGCATTTCCGTAATACAAGAGGAAAAAGTTTGTCCTACCCCAAGTACATTCAGATCTCTCGAAATATAAAGTCCCTTCAAGAGTATTATAGCAACCTTTCGCTGCCCGTTGTCCTGCCACTGACACAACCAAATACCTCACGTTACCTCAGACAGGTCCGTCTTCCACCAGATCTGCACATAAAGTGTCCTCAAGATTTAGTCTCATAAAGTCCGTTCATCACCCAGAATCTATCACCAACTTGATTAAATATTATCCCTCCATAACACGGCCACGAAGACATCATTTGACTGATTTTGACCACTTCCTGGACTACAGTAACGTATTACAACAATATTTAAATAAAGAAATGTTATGAATACTCAGTCACACAATAAATGTAAATAAAGGATTTTCCATAAATAAATAAGGCAGTATATTTGTGCTAGTGCACTCATGATAAGTAACAGATCGTTGTTATTATTGTTTGAACAATTATTTATACCTACTTATCACAATCACCTTTTGCTACTTTTTTTACAAAGGTTGGTGTCAACTAACACAGGCGATTGATTAGTTCTGAAATTATCATGATTTTGTATTATCAGTGATAGTTTTAAATAAAGTTACTGGTAAAATAGTGAACTGTCAATTAAACAAATAAACAAGTATGACAAAATGTGAATTATTCATACAGTATTTATTTGCTGTGTAATTGTGAAGGATACAATATTCTCACAAATATTGGCGTAATTTAAAGATATAAAAAACATAATAATCAAGAAATAAAATAGATACAATGAGTAGCTTCCGGTGATAATAGCTTTAATGCAATGCTATCATCTTAGACATCGTATTTTGAAATCACATGAAGTGTTTAAAAGTTGTTGATTCAGAGGTTCATTGTGACAATATTTAATAGACTCAGTATAGATATAACGTGAGTAGTGCAGTGAAACGATCAACTACAGCGGAAAATGGTGTAATAGGAGCAGTATTCGTCATGAGTCGGAAGGTAGCATTGTTAGTGAGTTACTGCGAACTTTCAGCGATAGGAATATTCTTATCAGAATCTACAGCAAACCAATACCAGCAACAATAGTTCAGGTATACAAGCAGTAGATGAAGAGATTGACAAATTATATGTCTATACTGAACGCGTAATTTAGTGTGCAAAGGGAGATCAATATCTCAAATCATGAGAGACTGCACGCTGTAGCACTGGAAGAAATAGAGAACACTGTTACTGGATATTATGGGCTCGGTAGTAGGAGTGAGAGAGAAGAAAATTGAGTTCTGCCGCAAATTTCACCAAGTAATAGCGAATACGCTGCTGAAGACACTGTAGCGGAAGAAAGAGACTGAAATATATCGAACAAGTAACTGATGACGTTGAAATGACTCTGAATTGAGAAGTTTGGTGCTGAAGAGATATTCGTATTGGATTGTGTCGAACCAGCTCGAAGCCTGATGATAAAAAAATTAAAAAATCAAAAAAAGGACATGTGATCTTCCTCCAGGTTCTGTTCTCTCATTCGGTGTTAGAACTGAACTCACACTGACACACGTAAAATTTACGTAATAGGAAACAGAAAGTAGGTGAATTCTAGTACATGATTATCAGGATATTGTATTGTACATTCGGCAACTATTTATTACTCGGTTGTAATGTAATAAAGCTTATAGAGTGGGTTTGCGCAAACAGCCTTCGCGAATAATGTTATTAATACCACAGGTCACTGGATGCGGTATGTGCCCTCTCGTTAGAGAGCTTCCTGTTCGCTACTGAAAATGTATCGTTAGCCTACAGCCAGCTAAAATATCTAATAATTCGATACTTTTTGGCTTTTTACGCTCTAAACACACAAGCACCAGAGCGACCGAGTAAATGCGAGAAATGTTATTTTAATTTTGTTTGTAATAATGTTTGCCGTAGCTCGTGTCACACAATAAAAGAAATATGTCTGTATATCGAAATGTGAACTCGAAACAGAACTGTTTCTTATACTCCGAACTGACACATGCCACCGTTTATTTTGTTCATACTGACACCAATATTTTTCGGTGACCAACGATGTGTATAGGAATCCAATATCCGTCTTGGTAATCTGTAATGGCGATGGATACTGCAATCTCTGCTTTCTTTGCAGCGCTGTCCAGCGGAGTGACAAGAAACTTTTCATTCAAATTATTTATACGACTAATAGATGATGGATCTCTGTTATATACCACTTTCTGGAAAAGAGACGCATGCAGAACAGCTTAGGCAGGCATTTTCAGTCACGACCGATGTTAAAAATGCTTCCAGACATCGATTTCATTCGTATAAGATGGTACACTCAATTTATATTTGAACGAAACTGCGATTTTAACTATGTGAATCATAACGAATAAGAAGTGCTGTGCCCTCGCAATATCGCTGCTTGTAAGTTCTTCCTTATAAACAGTAATCAAATGAAGTACTTCTAACATCAAAGTATTCTTTCTCTAAATATGTATAGCACGCCATACACAAGCTCCTTAACAGTTAATCAAAAGACTCCTTTTTCTCCTTAAACATTACCATTGTTCCTCCCAAAAGCCTGGCTCTCTTTAAAACGCCTGCCACGCAGATAGTAATTAATTCTTATCGACCTTCAACTATTGTTGTCTCTCACGCATCGTGCAACCAACCAGACCAAGAAACATCATTCATTACTTCTCATCTCAGAACACACTCCCCAAATGTCTTCATGTCCCTGATTTTTTCTTCTTTTTTACATGGTTAGTAATTCCTCTGGGCATAGCACTCATATGTCAGAAAATATTAATTTACGGTGTTTTATGTAATTCCGTCGCAACACCAGATGGAAAATATCGTGATGTGTAAACTTTGGTGTAGCCCTTCGTGTTATAAGACTGTACAACACAAATCCATGTGCATGTTGGTAACCGGTTTTCCAAGAGCCATACGGAAACTCTAAGTCAGTTACATTCCACCTTCTAGGGTAAATTTAACGAAACCGGCGAGTAACAGCATGAGCACACAAGGCCTAATTCAAAGCCTTTCCTTTTCTGCCTGGAAACGAAATAACGTGACTTAAACAATAGACTGTGAATAACCAAAGTGTTATTCGCGAATGTCAAGATTTGTTCTTACTGACGGACTGCGCCAGCGAACTAATGGTCAATAGTTTTTGTGTGCACCACTGTGCACAGCAATCTGCCTTGATAATTTTGTGGTTTTATGCGGAAACGGTAACCTAATAGAGAGAAACTACAGCTCAGCAGCAGCGAATAAAATGACAAAGTAAATGGTTTTGCTGAGAAAACGAGCAGTTACAGACTTGAATGTTAATAACATTTATTTTATTTATTGCGACGGCTATATTTGATAAAGCAGTTTCATTCAAGTAAGGTTTTTAAGACCGTGTGTTCCAGTTGGGGATGCGTAAAGTTAAAATCCTAATCTAATATTTCTGGTTCGAGTTTCTCCCTGGTTTTCTCAAACAGCTTCAGGCAATTCCCAGACTTAGAAAATAACGCTTTCTTCTTCATCCTACATCTGTAGACCTCAGTGTAATGTGAAGCCTCATAATATCGTATATACTAGGTTTACAATTTTGCTTCCGCCATTTTTTTCTCGAAGTTCGGGGCTCTATTGTGAAAAACTGACAAACAAATTATGATTCATAATATTGCCCATCGCTGGCCACTACATTCTCCCATCTTCCGGATAGCATACGAATCCCGTGGCGGAAGAACTGGGCGTCTTTTGTGGGGATCGATGAATCGATTCAATTTTGCACTTGTTCGTATGATCGGAAGTGCTGGTCAGCCAGACTGTATGCCACTGATCGGAAAAGGTGGTAGTCAGAGAGAGCAACATATGGAGAATACGGCGGGAGGGATAGGACTTCTCATTTCAACGTTTCCATGTATATTCTGACGGGTTTTACGACATGTGGTCGAGCACTGACCTGCTGCAAAATTACCTTTACGTGTCTATCGCCGTATTGTGGCCGTTTGTGTTTCAGTGCTGGACTCGAACGCATCAATTTCTTTCGATAATGATGTCCTGTGACTATCTTCGTCTGTTTCAGTAGCTACGAAAACGTTCTGTCTTCCACCGCCATGCCGGTCTTCGACATCAAAATCACCGTTCTTAAGGCGTTGAAAACATTCTCTGCACGTTCTTCCATTAATAGATCCCTCACCATAGGTAAACATCAGTAATTCGAACTTCGGGAATCCGAGCCTTCGTTTAATCCTAGGTGGATGTCGGACGGTTATTACGTTAAAAAAATATTTCTTGGTGTGAAAATGCAGACGACAATGAAGTGCAGAGGCGATGAGTATGATGATGATGATGGTTTGTGGGGCTCTCAACATGGTGGTCATCAGTGCCCGTACAAGTTCCAAACGTTTCCATTTCCAATCTTGGCATTACCCAAATGATGACGAGATGATGAGGAAACACAAAGATCCAGTCCCCGGACGGGAAAAATTCCCGACCTGGCCGGGCGATGAATATGAAGTGAGTGGTAGTGCTACTGCGGAAATGATAAATAAAGGAAAAAGAGATTATAGTGACGAAGAGAAAGAGTGGTAGCAAAGTGAGTCATACTCGTGGAACTGTGGCACTACGCGGAGCAACAGAATGTGGTGACATCAGCTAATGTTATGCTTCTACAAAGAAGACGGGACTACTCTGTTAAGAAAAAACGTTCTTCACAAAATAAAAAAATTATGATTCTTGTTTCCAAAAACAAAACACCTACAGTAGTAACAGTTGTACAGTAGTTTATGTAATACGTATTTGGTTACAGTAAATGTTTTAGATTTTACTATAACCTTATTTCTAAAACAAACTGATGTAATAATTTTGGTTGCTGTAATACTACTGTCGAGATCAATAAATAACTTAAATAAAATGGCTCTGAAATTGTCAGACTTACTGCAATTAGAGAAGGTTTTCCAAAGTTCGTGCATTACTCGGTCCCAGTTACCTCGAATTATCGAGATTTACCTTATCGCAAACAACTGAGGACTTTGGGCGAATGTGCTATTTTGACATGAAGAGGCTGCCACGGGATAGTACGACTTCACAAACAGGGAGACGGGAGTCCTAAGAACTGAATGGCTAATCTTCGCTGAATTACCAGTTCCCTATAATCTGGCGGAATTAATGAATGTGTAGATGGTTTCTTCTTCGATGCCTAGGGGATACCTGTAATTATCTGTTCTTAAAGTAGTATGGACTAACTGAAAAGTTGGTAAAGTTCATTACATATATGTGCCACTTCAAACAAAGCAGGTGACTCGTGGATTGAAGTAAATTTTAACTAGAATTTATTCCATTAAACATAAATTACAGATCTCTTTCTAAATCAAAGAGCATGGGTTGATACAAGCTGGCGCGTGGCATACCACCAACAATCAGTTCCGCTAAATATTGAAGTGCATTTAATATAACTGCACTATAATCGAAATGCCAACAAAGACGCATAATCTCCTTCCTGTCATCAAAGAAACAATATTTTTTGTAACTGCTATTAACTGCTCATCTTTACTCGCGATTTTATTAAGCTGTACGTTAGGCAAAAATATATAAATATCTAAAAGTTCCGAGTATGGATGGTACTCGGAAACGCGGCTGGATCATCGCGAAAATCACTTCATGAAAAATTGTCCGCTGTTGCAGCTGCGCCGGCCGTGGTGGCCGAGAGGTTCTAGGCGCTTCAATCTGGAACCGTGCGACCACTACGGTCGGAGGTTCGAATCCTGCCTCGGGCATGGATGTGTGTGATGTCAGGTTTAAGTAGTTCTAAGTTCTAGGGGACTGATGACCTCAGATGTTAAGTCCCATTTGAGCCATTTTGATCAACAGTACTGGACACCACCAAAAACATACGTTTTTGATATTAGGTGCATTGTGCAGCCACATACTGCCAGGTACTCCATATTAGCGACCTCAGTAGTCATTATACGTAGTGAGATAGCAGAATGGGGCGCTCCGCGGAACTCACGGACTTCGAACGTGGTCAGGTGAGTGGGTGTCACTTGCGTTTTCCGCAAGATTTTCACACTCCTACACATCCCTCGGTCCACTGTTTCTGATGTGATAGTGAAGTGGTAACATGAAGGGAGACGTACAGCACAAAGCGTGCATGCTGACCTCGTCTGTTAACTGAGACAGTCGACAGTTGAAGAGGGTCGTAATGTGTAATTGGCAGACATCTATCCAGACCATCACACAGGAACTCCAGACTGCATCAGGATCCACTGCAAGTACAATGACAGTTAGGAGGGAGGTGAGAAAACTTGGATTTCATGGTCGAGCGGCTGCTCATAAGCTACACATCACGCCGGTAAATGCCAAACGACGCCTCGCTTGGTGTAAGGAGCGTAAACGTTGGACGATTGAACAGTGGAAAACGTTGTGTGGAGTGACGAATCACGGTACACAATTTGGCGATCCGCTGGTAGGGTGTGGGTGTGGCGAATGCCCAGTGAACGTCATCTGCCAGCGTGTGTAGTGCCGACAGTAAAATTCGGAGGCGGTGGTATTATGATGTGGTCGTGTTTTTCATGGAAAGGGCTTGTACCCCTTGTTGTTTTGCGTGGCATTATCGCAGCACAGGCCTACGTTGATGTTTTAAGCACCTTCTTACTTCTCACAGTTGAAGAGCAACACAGGCATGGCGATTGCATCTTTCAACACGACTGAGCACCTGTTCATAATGCACGGCCGGTGGCGGAGTGGTTACACGACAATAACATCCTTGTAATGGACTGGCGTGCACAGAGTCCTGACCTGAATCCTACACAACACCTTTTGGATGTTTTGGAACGCCGACTTCGTGCCAGGCCTCACCGACCGACATCGATACCTCTCCTCAGTGCAGCACTCCATGAAGATTGGGTTGCCATTCCCCAAGAAACCTTCCAGCATCTGATTGAATGTATGCCTGCGAGAGTGGAAGATGTCATCAAGGCTAAGAGTTGCGAACACCATATTGAATTTCAGCATTACCGGTGGAGGTCGCCACGAACTTGTAAGTCATTTTGAGCCAGGTGTCCAGATACTTTTGATCACATAGTCTAGCTGAACCTGGCCACACTTTGCTGTGGCTCAGCCTACGTATATGAAAGAGAAAGAAAAGAGAAAGCAAACGTTCCTTATATGTATGGCAAGTGAATATACGTCTTAATGTCCTCTCCCTTTCTCTGTCCATCTCTCTCTCCCCTTTCTTTGTCCATCCTCCTCCCCCTCTCTCTTTTTCTCTCCCTCACCTCCTGTAGCCTCTCTCTCAGTTCTACTCCTCTTTCCCGTTTTCTATGTGCATTTTGTCCCACCTTTCTGTCTGTCTTCTCTTCCCTCCTCTCTTTTGCCCCGAGTCTTTTATTATTGTTATTGCAAATTCAGATTCTGTAGTAGTATTCGAATCTCAAAGCAATAAGCTATAGGTAGTATTGTTTATATAGACCCTTATAGACTATACACTTTATATATATATATATATATATATATATATATATATATATATATATATATATATATATAGTCTGTAATGGTCTAAACGTTTATTACAATAACGTGTAAAAATTAAAAGTAGATCGGAAAGGTATATTTTGAGATTTTTTGTAACAACCTTTTCCCTTTATATATTTCATATACATATTTATATATTATGCGTAATAAAATTATACATACATTAAAGAATTAGGAACCTACCTGAAAACACTCCCGCATTAGAATTCAACGCTGTGTCGAAAATTCAAAGCATCAGTCAAGAAATTTCGAAGATTAACGATTTTGAATATTCCAACTTCTACATTTCTCAAACATTTCCTCTTTTCTTACATGTAAATTGGAAATTTGTGGCAAGTTCTTATGGGACCAAACTGCTAAAGTCATCGGTTCCTAAGCTTACGCACTACCTAATCTAACTTAAACTACGCTAAGGACAGCACACGAACCCATGTCCGAGGGAGGACTCGAACCTCCGGCGGGAGGGGCCGCGCGATCCGTCACATGACGCCCTTGACCGCGCAGCTACCCAGCGTGGTTATTACATCTATGTAACATATTTACCAGACGGCGTTCCCGTAGGTATGTAAAAACACTTGAGTATTTGGAAGCAACGTTATGTCAGAATTTCAAAGCAGTTCACGAAGAACATACAGAGATTGGAGAATTTGATGAAACGAAGATATAAGTTTGTACTCATATAGACAATGTAGATGTTCCTAACCGCAAACCTCCGATGGTTTTTAACCGAATGATTTGAAATTTTGACACAACGTTGCATTATAATACTCGTATGCTTTTATATATCTGTTTTAATATACGTAAGATACAATTTTTCATGAACTTAATAATAGGGAAACGTTGTTGCAAAAAATCTCAAAAACTTACATTATACACTGATGGAAAAAAGCGCAACGCCGAAAAATAATGTATAGCAATGAAATTTCTGGAATACATTCGTCTAAGTAACGTATTTCGGTGATTAACATTCCAAAATCAGAAGTTAATGCAAGCGCGAGAAAAGCCGCTGCTGATGTGAAATACTGGTACATTAGCAACCGGTGTAGCTACCAGAACGTCATGCGAACCTTCGTGAATTGTACTCGTGCTGGATGTCAGTTTGTGGAATGGAGTTGCATGCCTGTTGCTCTCGGTCGTTCAACACAACGAGGGTTAATGCTGGTTGTGGATGACGCTGGAGTTATCCGATGATGTCCTGTATGCGCTCGACTGCACACAGATCTTCTCATAGTGTAGGCCAAGACAACATGTCGACACTGTAGACATCTTGGGTTACAACAGCGGTATGTGGTCGAGTAATTTTGTTTCTGCATTCTCTGTAAGCCGGTGTACTTGCTTATTACGTAGCAAATTCGTAACTCTTGTTCACAATACCACTTAGAACATAGACACGCCCCTATCTCTGCCATATTAAGTTGTCAAACCAACATCTGAGTCAAAACCATGGCTGACAAATCACTGCTGATTCTAACAGCTGAATGACTTGTTGTATTAGTACTACACGTTCAGTGACGTGACAAAAGTCGTGGGACACCTCCTAACACCGTGTCGGACCTCCTTTTGCCCGGCATTGTGCAGCAGCTGGACATGGCAAGAACTCAACAAGTCGCTGGAAATCCCCTGCAGAAACACTGAGCCATGCTCCTCCTATAGCCCGCCATAATAGCGGAAGTGTTGCAAGACTACACTGGACTTGCGGTATGTTTTGGAAGGCGACAAGCGACTGAAATCTGGTTTCGCAGGACAGAGCGGATCAGGTTGTGGAAAGGGGCCAAGGTCAATTACTGTTAGTTATACAGGAATACACACAAATTTATTTCTCAAACCAATGCACAGTTTCGTCTTTAAAACAACAAAGATAAATTCACGGCTGAGGGCCCAAGCAACTTCTCCAGGATAAGTTTAAATGGTTGCATTTAAAACGCCAGAATTTAGAGTAACGGCTGAAGGCCTTACTTAAGTAAAATTACAATATCTTCCCGGCTAAAGGCGGAATTAATATTTCAGATCAGATAAGGAAATTCTTTAAAAGCCAACCATTTAAAAATTACGGCTAAAGGCCGTATTAAGGAAAATTCAAGTTAATTCTTCGGCTGAAAGCCCAATAAAAAAATTTCTTTACGTAATAAATAGAGGTTTCAAAGATAAGCCTTTAAACAGTACAACAGAAAAACATCTTAAGAAAAATATTAGAACAAATAAGCCCCCGGTCACAAATAATAAGTCAAAATTGACCAGGTTTCGACGCTACTATGAGCGTCGTCTTCAGAATTAGACTAACTGTTCTATAACATATTAAGTTTATAATACATTAATAAAATTAAAGTTCAACCATGGTTCACTAAAGTACGAGCAGCCCTTAGCGGCTCGCCATCTTACTTACAACTATTCATGACGTCGCCTCTCCGGCTTAGATCTTTTTTAATATGTGACTTGTAAGTACTGCATCTTTTTCCAGTCAGTACAAACTTTAATATTATTAGTGCATTACATTCTTAATATGTTTTAGAACAGTTAGTCTAATTCTGAAGACGACGCTCATAGTAGAGTCGAAACCTGGTCAATTTTGACTTAGTATTTGTGACCGATGGCTTATTTGTTCTAATATAATTCTGACACGGTTACTGAACCTTAGCAGTTATGTTCAAAGTTTTATATTAAGAAAAGTATCTTGTCGGCTGAAGGCCGAAACAATTACTCAAGAATAAGTGAAGACAATCTTAAGATAAACATTTACAGAACACGGCTGAAGGCTGTTTCAAGAATTCAAGTCATTAGAGAAACTTTACAGACAAGGATTTACATATTAAAGCCACAGATTCTGAAACAAACGCGGCTGTAGGCCTAAATACAGAGGAACAAGAATTTTAAATAAAACACGGCGACCCCGACACACTGGCTTAGGCCCAACCACGCAGAGGTAACTCTTGCGCACTGGCCACGACATCTCTGTACAAGGAAGAAACCGACCCACGCCCAGCAAGATGACCAACTGACGAGGCCCAGAAACGGCCAAAGGACCAAATACACGTCGCCCGATGAGACGACCAACCAATAGTCGTCCCACTCCAATCTCCTTCTCTCGGACAGTTCATGGGTGTCGCCAGCGGTCAGCGAGCCCTGGCTGTCCGCACCTCACTGGCGCTCCGCCCCCGACTTCACTGCTGCTGCTCCGAACTGAACTCCAGACAGACGACAACCCGGAAATACTATCGGTCGCTCCAGAGATGATACGACAGTGCACTTATCGATAAGCGCTGCTGCTGCCACTCATGGGCGGGTAAGGCAGGAAGTTAATGACGCCAGTAAATGGAATAAGGAAATGAGATGGCAGTACCGTTAGGGAAGATGTCAAACAATAAACGGCATCAACACGAGCCGTGCATGGCTCAGCGACTATAAGTTTCCGTCCTGACAGCAGTCACCTTAACCAGTAAACCTTCCACATGACTACCTGGTACACGCGTCTGTTAAACTGATTTTGCCATTTGACTGTGTTTTTTTGTCCTGCACCGAGGTTATCACATTTATCACAATCTAAATGAACTTGAATGTTGAAATAATGTTAATAAAATGGTGGCTCTGTCGTTATTTTAGTCTACTGTCGATGATAGACGAAAAGCGCTAGTTTGATTTTGTTCTTCAGTAGCACAGAAACAAATTAGAGCTTTTCGTTTATTATATGTTGTTATATCAAGAACCCACAGAAGATTCAGTTAACACAACTCTTCATGGGTGGTTAATACATAAACACGGAACTGATTTTTTATAAAAGCTGTGGCACAAGTTTATTTATTAATAAAAGGACAAAAAATACGTCTTAAGAGTGACGACAAAATACACAACGAACAGTTAACACTCCCCTGGGTGGCGGTTGGTTGGCAAAGACTAAGGTTTGTCTGATTGAACTATTTACTCTGGCTCAAAGCATGGATAACACAATCTGAAATTATCTAACGCTGAGTAGACATTGATGGATTTACTGTACACAGAAGTTATACTACGTTGGCGCAGTTGAGAACAAGTGGCGAGACTGTGATTTTGTTTGCCCTAACCAGGCAGAGCAGTAATACTGTATCCATTTATCGATGTATGGCGCTATCTTGGGTATCGGTCGTGGTTCAGGCGGCACCTGTAATTTGCTACTGCGGGCGTGAAATATACGACTCGCAGCTGACGACCCATTAGACAAATCGAAATTACTCTACTGGAGCCCTGAAATATTGGCAGATTCAAGTGTATCAGACTCCTATTTGCCAGTCAGTTGACCTAAGGTCTGTTCCTAAAGACTGGAAAGTAGCACAAGTTACACCAATATTCACTAAAGGAAATAGGAGTAACCCACTGAATTACAGACCCATATCACTTACCTCAATTTGCAGTATCATTTTGGAGCGTATACTGTACTCGAATATTATAAATCATCTTGAAGAAAATTACTTATTGACACATAACCGACACGGATTCAGAAAATTTCGTTCTTGTGCAACACAGTTAGCTCCTTATTCCCATGAAGTAATGAGTGCTGTCGACAAGGGATCTCAGATCGATTCCATATTCCAAGATTTCCAAAAGGCTTTTGATACCGTTCCTCACAACCGATTATTAATCATATTGCGTGCATATGGAGTATCATCTCAGTTGTGTGACTGGATTCGTGATTTCCTCTCAGAGAGGTCACGGTTCGTAGTCATAGACGGTAAATCATGGAGTAGAACAGAAGTGATATCTGGCGTTCCGCAAGGTAGTGTCATAGGCTCTCTGCTGTTCTTGATTTACATAAATGATCTAGGTGATAATCTGAGCAGCCCGCTTGGATTGTTTGCAGACGACGCTGTAATTTGTCGTCTAGTAAAATCATCAGACGATCCATTACAATTACTAAATGATCTAGATAGAATTTCTGTATGGTGCGAAAAGTGGCATTTGGCACTAAACAAAGAAAAGTGCGAGGTCATCCACATGGGTACTAAAAGAAATACGATAAATTTTGGGTATACGATAAATCGCACAAATCTAAGGGCTGTCAATTCGATTAAATACCTAGGAATTTAAGTTACGAGCAACTTAAATTAGAAAGACCTCATAGATAGTATTGTGGGGAACGCGAAACAAAGACAGCGCTTTGTTGGCAGAACGCTTAGAAGATGCGACAAACCCACTAAAGAGACACTTGTCCGTCCTCTGCTGGAATATTGCTGCGCAGTATGGGATCCTTACCAGGTACGATTGACGGAGCACATCGCAAAAGTGTAAAGAAGGGCAGCTCGTATCGTGTTATCGCGCAATAGGGGTGAGAGTGTCTCCGATATGATACGCGAGTTCGGGTGGCAATCACTGAAGCAAAGGCGGTTTTCTTTGTGGTGAGATCTGTTTACGAAATTTCAATCACCAACTTTCTCTTCTGAATGCGAAAATATTTTGTTGACACCCACCTACGTAGGGAGAAATGATCATCATAATAAAATAAGAAAAATCAGAGCTCGAACGGAAAGATTTAGGAGTTACTTTTTCCCACGCGCCATTCGAGAGTGAAACGGTAGACAAGTACTATAAAAATGTTTCGATGAACCCTCTGCCAGGCACTTAAGTGTGAATTGCAGAGTAACCATGTAGATGTAGATGTAGACTAAACTGACTCAATTGTATACCAGTATGTACAAAGAAAGAAACGTCTAGGCGAAAGATCAGTCACCAATAAGATTGCTCTCAGCACAAGAAGTTGTCCAAGATGACTAAGGTCTAAACTGTCAGCAAAGCGAAGTCCTTGCCACAGGCTCCCCAGTCAAGACGAGTGCTAGTGAGAAGTCATGCTCAGGACAAGAGCCTAAGTGCAACTCACTCATAACAAAATTCAAAACATCCTCTCCATACTGGAGTCTGAACCGGAAGGTCCATTGTAGACTAGGGTCTGAATCGGAAGATCGAGTTTTTCCTCTCCTCACTTTCCATCAAGCTCGGTTAGTTCCTCAGAAGCACTCTTGCAACTGCCCCCACAAGGGTTTTGTGCCAATCACAAGACTCCACAAGCTTGTTTCCCCTCCAACTCGTGTGCTCTACCCATTGATATATCCTAATCAAAGTACACAGTCTTTTTCTCTTTTCAGAAGAAGCAGCCAATCCCTGATTCACAAATTCCAGCACAGAGAGGAGACGGTGTTGTGCCCCCAACTTGTTTTTACCTACGGCCACTTAAGGCAGCCCGTTTTAAGTTTCAGTGTAACTCTAAAGTGAACAACACATTTATTGTGTCCTAACATAGATCATTTCAGACACACCATAAATGTTATGTTGCCTCTAAAATTGTTTCGTAGGCCTGACGCTTCCCAACAAACTCTGTAGGCTCAGGGACACCACCTGGTGGCTCCCTTGATAGCATCCAGTCCACAGTGAACATGGAAACTCGCGAATTTTTATGGGCGCCTTCCCTGTTCACAAAGGGCGTTCACAGCACAACTTGGCTGGGCGCCCTAGATCTCTCTCGTACCCCTAAAGGCGCCTAACAGGTAGGCCCAGGTAGCAATTTTTTCGCCTCTTCGGCTGAATGCATTATCTACACACCAATGTCAGAAATTTTGGGGATTAAAATTCTGTCCCCTGTGAGTGCTTTGAGATGTTCCTTTCCCTAATAGGTGCATGTGGCTTTCAACCCCCAAACCTCCGCTGCAAGATTTGGTGTTAAATCACCAAACTGACTGCTTGTTCTCAACTCCAGAAAATACTGTGCAAAGGAGAACCATCATAAAGATCATGCACGTGTTAACAACGTACATACTTCCATCAAAGCCTGTTCACGCTGTAACTTCCTGTTGTCTCACAAAAATGACGTCTTGGGTGTAAAATCAACATGAAACAGTAGCCTTGAATACGGAGAATGGTGAGATAGTGACTCGTCCTCTCTGTGCAGGGTTTTGTGCAAGAAATGACCTCTCGATTATGTCCCGTTTATGAGTGGCCATATAATTTGCCCGAATTGTCCAGAATGTTCCTCGAACCAATGGCGAACAATGGGGGCCCGATGACATGATGCGTTGTCATCCAAAAATAATTCCCTTATTGTTTGGTAACATGAAGCCCATGAATGGCAGCAAATGGTCTCCAACGTAATCGGTCATCCAGTTTCCGAAATGTAATGTCCCATGCTCCTAGCTCCAACTACCATTCCGCGTTCAAAATCTGTTAATTTCCGACGTGAGGCCATAATCACGTCGGAAATCTTTTCACGTGAATCACCTGAGTACAAATGATAACTTTATCAATCCACTGCCTTTTTATATCTTACACAATACTACCGCCATCTGCATATGTGGATATCGCTATACCATGACTTGTCACTTCAGTGTACACTGGTACAGTTACTAAGTACTTCCAAAATTCCCGACATTAATTCAATGGTTACCGTTTTTACACATGACCAGATGAAACGGTAGCAAACAATTCGAAACATGGTATTTACAACTGTTTCAATTTACAAGCAACAGGATTGCGGTTCTTCAATGAATTACTGAATTTGTTACACTGTGGGTCATTTAGCTTGGTTCTCCCACAGAAGAAGACCAAATACCAGTTTTGCATCAAACGGTTAGCTCGCTGCCAAGATCTGAACAATGTATGTGAAATGTTTATTATGCTTGTACAAGAAATAACGTCGGTTTCTATCCAAACGTCCGTTGATTAGACATAACAAGGATTAATGTTTTATGACTTTTGGTTAGTGCATTCAAGGTACCGAAACAACATATAGGTGCATAATAATTTAGAGAATATTAATTTTGGGGAAATTCTTCTAGTGTTTTAGGTATTAACATGCTGCCGACTCAAAATGTTCGTCACTCGTCGAGTTTTAGATCTGAGGACCAACGTATTTTTGCGAGATGCATAATAACCCTCATCATTCAACTCATAATATTTAGAGACAAGTTAAGAGTTTCAAACAGAAGACGATTTGCATCTGCTTGGTAACGATGCTACCCCCATGTTTAGGCTCAAAATTCACTGATTTATTCTTGAAAAATGTGTTTGCAAATTTATTGTGTTTCTGAAACAACTATACTTGTGGAGCGTAATATTAGGGTGAAGTGGGTACAATTGTGACAGGGTAGGGTTGTGACAGACCTCTTAATGGCGGAACTATAGGGGGAGCGGAGAGGGTGCAAGGGCATACCTCTACTTGCACAGCTGTCTCCGAACGTGTTTCATAGCACTGCGCTGGCCGTCTCCCACAGTTGCTGCTTGCAAGGACTCATGTATTTTGAAGATCGAAAGTAAATGTTTGTAATCGAATTATTTTGCTATCTGGGTTGTTACTTCTATAGAAATAAGATTGAGCTTTTTCTTTTTATGTATTAGACTTGAACATTAACCAACAGTGGCTACTTTTTGAAGCGGTTAATTGATATTGTTACGATAGACGCAGTTGTGGCACTTGGGGATTTTTTCTTTCTTTCTTTTCTTTCAGAGGTTTAGAAAACTCTGATGAAGATTACAAGAGATCGAAGCTACCTATCAAGCTACGCAGAGGCTTATGAAAACGTGAAAAGTGGTACTTCTTTATTTGTAGGTTCGGATCGGCATGGAGTGAATCGCATATCTTTAGTACTATACTTATGGAAACGAGATAAGGCCAACGAAGATAGAAACACGCCTAACATACTGGATTCGTGATTTCCTGTCAGAAAGGTCGCAGTTCGTAGTAATAGTCGGAAAGTCATAGAGTAAAACAGAAGTAATATCCGGCGTTCCCCAAGAAAGTGTTATAGGCCCTTTATTGCTCCTGATCTATATTAACGACATAGGAGACAATCTGAGTAGCCGTCTTATATTGTTTGCAGATGATGCTGTCATTTACCGTCTTGTAAAGTCATCAGATGACCAAAACGACTTGCAAAATGTTTTAGATAAGATATCTGTATGATGCGAAAATTGCCAATTGACCCTGAATAAGGAAAAGTGTGAAGTTATTCACATGAGTACTAAAAGAAATCAGCATAATTTCGATTACGCGATAAGTCACACAAATCTGAAGGCTGTAAATTCAACTAAATACTTAGGGATTACAATTACAAATAACCTAAATTGGAACGATCACATAGACAATGTTGTGGGTAGAGCCAACCAAAGACTGCGATTCATTGGCAGAACGCTTAGAAGGTGCAACAGGTCTACCAAGGAGTCTGCTTACACCACGCTTGTCCGCCCTATTCTGGAGTATTGCTGTGCGGTGTGGGATCCGCATCAGGTGTGACTGACGGATGACATCGAAAAAGTACAAAGAAGGGCAGATCGTTTTGTATTATCGCGAAGTAGGGGAGATAGTGTCACAGACGTGATATGTGAATTGGAGTGGCAATCATTAAAACAAAGGCGTTTTTCGTTGCGACGGGATCTTCTCATGAAATTTCAATCACCAGTTTTCTCCTCCGATTGCGGAAACATTCTGTTGGCACCCACCTACATAGGAAGAAATGATCATCCCGATGAAATAAGAGAAATCAGGGCTCGCACAGAAAAATTTAAGTGCTCATTTTTCCCACGTGCCGTTCCAGAGTGGAACGGTAAGAGTCAGTTTGAAGGTGGTTCATTGAACCCTCTGCCAGGCACTTTATTGTGAATAGCAGATTAACCACGGAGATGTAGATGAACATTACCATCCGGCACGCTGACCATAACAAAGTGTCTACCGATGATCAGAAAGTGAACTATCAAATATATTTAACCTACTGTGACTGAGATACCCTTCGGACTGTCTCCAAAAGAGGTACAAGAATTGGATTTTGAGGTAGCCATTAGATACAGATTAAGTGACCCCTTACTTTGGATGAAAATGAGATGGCTAGTGAAGGGTGGTCTCACTCGTTTATAAAGAGGAGTTATGAACTGTCTGTTCTTCTAGCTCAGGCAAATGTGTACTGAGGCCAACCACATTCAAAAAAACGTATGTAAAAGTTAATCATATGCAGCTGATGTTCCTGAGACATATTGAGTCTCATCTTTGTCTACGGAAATGATGTAGACCGAGGCAATGAATTAAAATTTGAGCCATCACTGCAATTGGAAATCGGGTCGCTTAGGCAGATGCGCTTGCCGTTGTACCACACTGCCACTGCGGCATGAGTTCGAATTTGTATCGGGAGGGAAACTCAGAAGTGTACTCGGTGCAGGTGTGCTACGCACATTGGCAGTGTTACGTAACAGCCAGTGCATCCGCCTAGTAAGCAGAAGACCACTGTTCGAATCCCAATGCTGGTACAAATTTTAATTCATTGTTGCGGCCGACATCATCATAAAAGCAGAAGTTTTGTATGACAATTCACAAGTTGTTATGGGCAGGCATGACTGCAGTGCTGAATATTGTTGTACGAAAATTGAAAATATATTGGCAAATTGCCTTAGCAATAAAAATAAAGAGACCACTGAATTAAAATCGTATTTCACTATTCTTTACGTACACCATATGATCGAAAGTATCCAGACATCTGGCTGAAAATGACTTACAAATTCCTGGCACCCTCCATCGGTAATGTTGGAATTCAATATGGTGTTGGCCCACCCTTAGCCCTGATGACAACTTCCACTCTCCAAGGTATACGTTCAATCAGATACTCGAAGATTTCTTGGGGAATCGCAGCCCATTCTTCATGCGGTGCTGCACTGAGGAGAGGTATCGATGTCGGTCGGTAAGGCCTGGCACGAAGTCGGCGTTTCAAAGCATCCGAAAGGTGTTCTGTAGGATTCAAGTCATGATTCTGTGCAGGCCAGTCCATTACAGGGATGTTATTGTCGTGTAACCACTCCGCCACACGCCGTGCATTATGAAGAGGTGCTCGATCGTGTTAAAAGATGCAATCGGCCACCTCCAATTTCTCTTCAACAGTGGGACGCAAGAATATGCATAAAACACCAATGTAGGCCTGTTCTGTGATGTGCCCCTCCATGAAAAACACGGTCACACTATATCACCACCGCCTCCCAATTTTAATGTTGTCACTACACAAGATGACAGATGACGTTCACCGGGCATTCGCCATATCCACACCCTACCATCGGATCGCCACATTGTGTACCGTGATTCCTCACTCCACACAACGTTTTTCCACTGTTCAATCGTCCAATGTTTACGCTTCTTACACCAAGCGAGGCGTGGTTTGGCACTTACCGGCGTGATGTGTGGCTTGTGAGCAGCCGCTCGACCATAAAATCCAAGTTTTCTCACCTTCCTCCTAACTGTCATAGTACATGCAGTGGATTCTGATGCAGTTTGGAATTCCTGTGTGATGGTCTGGTTAGATGTCTGTCTATTACACATTACGATCCTCTTCAACAGTCGGCGGTCTCTGTCAGTCAACAGAAGATGTCGGCCTGTACGCTTTTGTGCTGTACGTGTCCCTTCACGTTTCCGGTTCACTATCACATCGGAAACAGTGGGTGAGGGATGTTTAGGAGTGTGGAAATCTCGCGTACAGACGTATGGCACAAGTGACACACCTGACATTATTCTAAGTCCGTGAGTTCCGCGGATCGCCCCCTTCTGCTGTCTCACTATGTCTAATGACTACTGAGGTCAATGATATGGAGTGCTTGGAAGTATGTGGCAGCACAATACACCTAATATGAAAAACGTATGTTTTGTGGGTATTCGGATACTTTTGATCACATAGTGTATGTCACTACGGATCTAACCACTGCCAAAACCGCCCTTGGGTTGGCGTCAGATGTGAAAAAAGAATAATTTACCTGGAAATGCTCCTATGAAATAAAATTTTAGTACGCATGTGAAGACAGATGTAAACACTACGGTTTTTAGCAACTTCGTTCTACACAAACGGCATACAGGACAAACTATGGACGCACAAACCAAAATTGTCACAATCATACCCTGTCACCTTACATCTTTTCACGTATCTTTTGTTGCATCCAAACGCTACGCAAGATATCAACATTCCTATGAAAAAAAAATCTTTACTGAAAATACAGTAGTTACATTGAGCAGTGTTCCAGAAGTCGCCTGCTAATAGATGGCGCCATCAGTTAGGTGACAGAGATGTTGATGTCAACATAACGACGCTGAGTGTGGTCTGTGTAATGTATGGCCAAAGTATTCCACTGCTATGCCTTTGTTCAGGGCGGAAGCCATTGTCCATCTTTGACGAACATTGTCATACACAGGTCTACCTGTCCCACGACGCGCTCGCGTGTGTGTGGATTATGGATTTATGGTCAGCTCCGTAATCCGGGTGCCTCAATTAGAATGGCGAGCCGTTGCATGCTTACCCAGACCGCCGCTTGCCAACCCACACTCCGTCAGCACAGTGTCCGATTCTGTGTTGTTCGCTGCTTATTTCGCAGTCGCTCTCGCTCTAAGCATCGCTGTTGCGACAATGTCGTTCGAGGAAAGCAAAAAGGCTTTGGACGTCTTTTATCAGTATGCACAGAGAATGTCCATGCCTGTGGGAGATAAAATCGAAAGACTGTTCCAACAGCAATATGAGGAACAATGTCTACGAAGCCCAGGGAAATACATCGTGATGTAGAAAATATCTTTGTTGAAAAAAAAAAGTTCGATACGAACGTATTTACGGGATCAGTTACGCTTTATCATACACATAAGAAAACATTTCATCTTTTGCAACGGAATGTTCCATTTATTTGTACCAAACATGTTTCGCCTATTCATGCGAAATACCTGCAGTCCTCTATAATATAAACATAAATATTTAATTACCAAAATTTGTGTAATTCAATAATTCTGTTTATATTTCTGTTTACTTTATAGGCTATTGAAGATGCCTAGCGTCAGTAGACGAAACATGTCTGGTAGGCACAAATAACAAGTCTCACTGTAAAGGGGGAATTTTTTTTCTTATCTGTCTTATTGTATGTGACAAAGAATAAAAGAAAAATTTGGACTAGGAATTACAATCCATGGAGAAGAAATAAAAACTTTGAGGTTTGCCGATGACATCGCAATTCTGTCAGAGACAGCAAAGGACCTGGGAGAGCAGTTGAACGGAATGGACAGTGTCTTGAAAGGAGGATATTAGATGAACATCAACAAAAGCAAAATGAGGATATGGAATGTAGTCGAATAATATCAGGTGATACTGCCGGAATTAGATTAGGAAATGAGACACTTAAAGTAGTAAAGGAGTTTTGCTATTTGGGGAGCAAAATAACTGATGATGGTTGAAGTAGAGAGGATATAAAATGTAGACTGGCAATGGCAAGGAAAGCGTTTCTGAAGAAGAGAAATTTGTTAACGTCGAGTATAGATTTAAGTGTCAGGTAGTCTTTTCTGAAAGTATTTGAATGGAGTGTAGCAATGTATGGAAGTGAAAGATGGACGATAAATAGTTTAGACAAAAAGAGAATAGAAGCTTTCGAAATGTGGTACTACAGAAGAATGCTGAAGATTAGATGGGTAGATCACATAACTAATGAGGCAGTATTGAATAGAATTGGGGAGAAGAGCAATTTGTGGCACAACTCGACTAGATGAAGGGATCGGTTGGTAGGACATATTCTGAGGCATCAAGGGATCACCAATTTAGTACTGGAGGGCAGCGCCGAGGGTGAAAATGTAGAGGGTGACCAAGAGATGAATACACTAAACAGATGCAGAAGGATGCAGGTTGTAGTAGGTTCTGGGAGATGAAGAAGCTTGTACAGGATAGAGTAGCATGGAGAGCTGCGTCAAACCAGTCTCTGGACTGAATACCACAACAACAACAATGATGAAGCATCATTTCTGAGAGAAATGGCTGCAAAATTAACAAATGTTCTGAATTTGTAATTTATAGACAATCCACCAGCACGTAGGTCTGAAATGTTTTTTAGCTAAGTCTCAACATCCTATACTTCCTACAAAAAAATAATAAATATTTAAGATTATATTTTTTATTAATGATGCTTGAAAACATTTCCATATGTAGATTAGTGACAGTAGTGCCTTTTGACAGTTCTAAACTATGTAATTAATCTGAAACTAGAATCACAATATTAAGAACAGATACTAAATTTTCCAGACACCCAGTTATGACCTATTATAACACTCCAAAGCCCTCGTTATCACGATTTCCAATAAGCGTATCTACAACCTTAAGGTTAAGATAAAACTGCCGATAAACCTCCGATTATAAAGTGTTACTACTACGTACATGATGTAGACACTAAACTGTGTTGTCAGCCATAGATAACAATAAAGCAGCGCTGAGCAACAGAATTATGGACTAATATGGAAACGAATATCCGAGAAGTTTGTGAAGCAGCTTTTCGTGAATGTTCGTATACACAATGTGGGACTACAGATGTAAATAAAATTGGTTGACCATAAGATCAGCAGGTGCCAGGGGCGTGCATACATGCTACAATCCCAGAATCGATGGCGGTGTGCTTTAGTCCCTTGTGGTTCTCAGCGCCTCATATGAAAGGACAATATAATGTGGTCCAATTACTGACAAGTGTACTGGCTGCAGTGTGTCGAAGATGGGCCAGCGCGTTTCGTGAATGTCTTTTCCAAGCAGTTGAGCTGACAAGGCGCGGCTGCATTTCTACATCTACATCTACATTTACACTCCGCAAGCCACCAAACTGTGTGGCGGAGGGCACTTTACGCGCCACTGTCATTACTTCCCTTTCCTGTTCCAGTCGCGTATGGTTCGCCGGAAGTGCGACTGCCGGAAAGCCTCCGTGCGCGCTCGAATCTCTCTAATTTTACATTCGTGATCTCCTCGGGAGGTATAAGTAGGGGGAAGCAATATATTCGATACCTCATCCAGAAGCGCACCCTCTCGAAACCTGGACAACAAGCTACACCGCGATGCAGAGTGCCTCTTTTGCAGAGTCTGCCACTTGAGTTTGCTAAACATCTCCGTAACGCTATCACGCTTACCAAATAACCCTGTGATGAAACTTGCCGCTCTTATTTGGATCTTCTCTATCTCCTCTGTCAACCCGACCTGGTACGGAGCAATACTCAAATATTGGTCGAACGAGTGTTTTGTAAGCCACCTCCGTTGTTGATGGACTACATTTTCTAAGGACTCTCCCAATGAATCTCAACCTCGTACCCACCTTACCTACAATTAATTTTATATGATCATTCCACTTCAAATCGTTTCGTACGCATACTCCCAGATATTTTACAGAAGTAACTGCTACCAGTGTTTGTTCCGCTATCATATCATCATACAATAAAGGGTCCTTCTTTCTATGTATTCGGAATACATTAAATTTGTCTATGTTAAGGGTGAGTTGCCACTCCTTGCACCAAGTGCCTATCCGCTGTAGATCTTCCTGCATTTCTCTGCAATTTTCTAATGCTGCAACTTCTCTGTATACTACAGCATCATCCGCGAAAAGCCGCATGGAACTTCCGACACTATCTACTACGTCTTGACAGCAAATGAAGGGTTTATTTCAATAGTGGCACAAGTCCATTTTTGTTCATTCTGACATACAAAGTCCTAAAGTTAAATGACCGCTGAAAAATCTCCAGTTGAGATACTAGAAATACTCAAGTATATATACTTGAATATTTCTGTGATCTCAACTGGTTGCTTTACTTTAGGACTCTGTAACTCAGAATGAAAAAAGATGGACTTGTATCACTATTGAAATAAGCGCTTAATATGCAGGTAGCAACTTCAGTTGAACCGCATATCCTTGTCAGTAAGATTATTTGAAATTTCGATTTGAAAATCCGAGGGAAGAAGACTAGCAAGAGGACCGGTAGATAAAAATAACTACAAAAAACACATGTGTATATTTACTCATTTTTTACAAGTTTGGCAAAATATTACTCGGCCATCAGTTGCGATATTGGAGTCTTTCCAAGCCCACTGCTGGAAAAGACCGATTTCTGTTTAGGCACCAAAATTTACATTTAAAGCGCACTTTCAATGAGCGTCAATGAGCGTAATTACAAAAGTAAATAGATTCAAGTGTTACCAGTTCGTTCGCTTAATACACCTCTGTATTGTAGACGCCACTTAAGCAAAGCCGCCCGGAGTGGCCGAGCGGTTCTAGGCGCTACAGTCTGGGACGATCGCGCGACCGCTACGGTCGCAGGTTCGAATCATGCCTCGGGCATGGATGTGTGTGATGTCCTTAGGTTAGTTAGGTTTAAGTAGTTCTAAGTTCTCGGTGACTGATAACCTTCGATGTTAAGTCCCTTAGTGCTCAGAGCCATTTGAACTTAAGGAAGGGAGGCTGGGTTTCTCCGAACGCAGCTGCGTATCGATATGTTCTCAAAGCGACAATGCGGAGATAAAGCATTTTATAGAGTATTGATTTCAGTGCAGGCTGTGTTTCTCACGCCTTCCAAATTACAAAAATAAATAGATTCTAGAGTCATCGATGCAGCAATGTGCTGACACATTATTGAGTTATAAAGACAAGCGACAATGCTCCATACACATTATTGAATTCAGTGAAACGTGTACATTTATTTATTACGTCTTTTCTTAAACTGTGGAAATTCGCACTGTTAATTTTCCTTAGAGTTAATTCAGAAAATTTATTTCAAAACCGTTTTTTTCGGCAAAAGTCCTCTTTAGCTCCAACTTTTCCTGTGAAAGCCCTGTTTAGACCATTTCATGCCTGTAAGTACTATTTAGCCCTTATAGGTTATATAAACCTAAAAGCTTCAAAGCCTAGCACCTATCATTGCCAATCAAAATATGTCGTAATATATGGAGCCACAGGAGAGATGTTGACGATAGCGAAGACAGGGTCTCAATATCTACGAGACAACAAACAGCAAGATCGTTTTATTTTAGTTCATATTTGAGACACTGCGAGACATTACAGAGTGACTCTGAACTTTTCTTTCAGTAATAAGTGTATTGTGTCAAAACTATAGATCCCCAGTGTATTTATTATTCGATATCATTGTCACCTAAGTAGGGTCCAAACCATTTCTTATAATTTGATATCCGAGTGCCGTTGTTTAAAGGCAAAAGAACATTACTAAGAAAGAGGGGTAATGCCAGTTCTGCTTTCTTGTTGAAAGTGTGAGAGAAGTTATTACAGACGACCCTGTAAATTAACTTTTCAATCCCAATACAATAACCTGATCCAAATTTTGTGCTTACAATCTAGAGCTGCATCAAACCAGTCTCAGGACTGAAGACCACAACAACAACAACAATCTAAACGAAAAGTAAAGTAAACTAAATTGAGTTCAGTTAAAATAACACTGGCCAATTAACATTCGAGTAAAAGAATATATTAATTTAGCCAAAAAAAATTTTCAAATGTGTGTGAAATCTTATGGGACTCAACTGCTAAGGTCCTCAGTCCCTAAGCTTACACACTACTTAAGCTAAATTATCCTAAGGACAAACACACACACCCGTGCCCGCAGTCCATGACTGCAGCGCTTTAGACCGCTCGGTTAATTTAGCAAATTTCATTTTTATACTGTTTCTCAAATTTTTATTTTGTGATGGCACGATTTGTTTTCCGGCGTTACAATTGTGTCGAAGGTTAATTGTGATTTATATATCAAAATGAATTCTAAATTAGGCGAGACAAGAAGGCCAAAGAAAATCCTTTCGAAAATTCCATTAGTTCTGTGTACGTAAGTAAACGTTACTGCGAGGTTACGTAATTCTTACCATAACAAAAAAGAATTTCACTAGTCAATCTTTTTAAGTAACGAGTGTCTATAACTGATTCGAAATTATTACTTTTTGTTCTATTTACGTTTTGAAATAGTTGCTAATATTTTCCATTATTACGTTCCACCGTGTTGTCTTGTTGGAAATGTGTGTGCGATACTTCTGTTGCTGCACGCTTAGTTAAACACATGCATAATCATTATTATCCGCATTATCGTTTAGGTAGTGAACATATATTGTCCAACTGCATGTTTTTCAAGATTCAAGAAAGTAGGGAGTACAGGAAGTGGGATAAGTTGTTCGCAGATTCCTCTCCGCTAACCGGTAATTTTCTTCGGGAACGATTGTCTTACAAGCTTGTCTTGTTACTGTTAGGCTCACGTGAACGTGGTCAATAATTTTGAATTAACCGATTAGTGAGGGGGGAGATTACAAGCTCTGCCTGGCAGCTTTACGAATCGTCTTGATGTACAAAAGCTGTTTCAACGTTTATAGTTGAATTATGACATGGACATTTTTTTGTACCACTGGGGAGAGCGTCTGAAGAGGACGTCATGTTTGGAATTTGGTCAGACAGTAGCGAAATAACAACGCCGCAACCTAGTGACCTGCAGTCAGAAGCAGAGGACCATCAACTGCCTGCATAACCGTACAAAACAAAAGCAAATTCAGACGTGGTTCGTGTGTTTACCTATCAACGTCAAGGTTATCAGCCTGTATTCTGCTGTTATACCTACAAGTCGACTAGCTCGTAAATTATTCAGACTTTCACAATTTGCGCCACATTCGAAAATGTGGAGATGGTTTGCATTTGTGGCAAAATGTCGCCAAACAGTTAGAAGGGCGTTGCGATTGTATTCTAAGGCTAACCTCTCGTGACGAAAATCTGAAGTGCGTTTATACGTCTAACCTTCACCTCACAACTGATCATATGGGCTGGTATTACTGCGCGTTAGCAGACAAAAATCTCTATACGCAGACGAAGGCGTGTTGATGCGCGGCTCGAAAGATAGATGGCAACGGTGTGTTACTAATTTGACCGCGCATTTCCGTCGCGACCAGACAGATTTTCTTGTTAAAGAAAATCATATTCGCTGTTGATTGTAGAAATTATTTATTTCACAATTGCATTTTCGGCCTCTGGGCCATTCTGAAGTCAGCAGTACTTCAGACTGTAAAATCCTCCGACATAAATACACATCATCGCCAAAACTAAGCATATGGTATAAATTTCCGTGTAATATGAAATGGTATTTCTGCAAAGAAAAACTGGTACGATGTTGTTCCGAAACAATGGAGAACTGAACGGCAATACAATACATGTCAGTCACGAATTTTTGTGCTTTTTTCAAACAAAAAGAGAGATATATGTCAGAAAAGTTTTATCGGTAACAAGTACACATTCGTTCACATCATACGGTCTGCATGTTCAAGTCTACTTTCGTTAACAAGGTAGTAAAATTAGCCCGAACGTTACCCGATGATGAAGTCCGTCTTCAGTTATGGATAGCATTTATACTTGTGAGATAGTCTTCGTCTTTAAATCCATCTCTCGTTCCAACATAGTTGGTAAGTTTTGTCCGCCTCTTTAACTGAGAGGTCAACGCTCCTCGCTGCCATACCATCAATGCCGTACCATCATTCCATTTCTTTTGTGAGTATTTAATCCCTTTTATAATCTGTTCTGTACAATCCATACAGACATCTAAAGGATGATGTGGTTTTCTCCCCTTATTACACGCTGTACTAAAATTACAAACAGGCCTACATGCTAAAGTTGCCGACAGTTCAATACTTTTTTTTCAGACGTCAGCTGCTTTCCACCGTACAGTCTCTGATAATTCCTCAGTAGCTGTCTTTTCCGTAAGCGCGAGAATCTACCCAGATGAAGAGACAGTCACATAGCGCCAATAGCACTAGCAAGAAAAAGGGGGAGCTGTAAATGAAGTATAAGAAAACGGTTCTGGCTTTTGTCGTCTGATACGTTTAACATCGAGAGCTCCTTGTGGAGTTCGCTGTGTTATTCAGTGGTTTGGTATTTAACTAATTTGTAAATGAAAATGATAATCTTATTTCATTACAGTGAGTAATTACTAAATAATTTTTTCCCTCGACTAAAGATTTGGTCAAGTTGCTAAAGAACTCCAAGTTAACGTTTTGTTAAAGTGTTGTCTGTAAGTTGTGTAAGTGTCATTAAATCACAGTTCATATAAAAGATTCTATACAACTATTGATTATGATGGAAACAGTTATCTTCAGCAAAATGATCATTAAAACCACCGAATATCAGCCGCGCACAACACTGACGTATGTTACCTGAAACAATATTCTTCGCAACTCGTGCGTAATTAATTTCGGCTCCATACATCAGCAAGAAAAAGTTTGTTATATGGATCGTGCTAGGAGCACTGTTTTTAAAGAACCAATCTGATTCGAATTATTTTCATTAAAAATGAGTTCGGGACCACCGGTGCACATTTATTTTTACACATTTTTATTACCTTCGGCATTTATGTCTACAGAGTTGCGTAATTTGAATTTGCCACTGAGATAATTGTTAAGATGGTGGCAGACAATTGATAGAGACTTTCCATTGTTTGAGTAAATTTCCTTTTAACAGAATAAGTATTTGAATTAATGCTCATTAAACTTTACTTCTGTATTGTGCACTATTTAGACTAATTTTCATCAAGCAAACCTTTGATACTTTCGTAAGAAACAGAGATAAAAATGCGATGCAAATCGCTATCATCAATGGGTGCCCTCCTTGCAGCGGAAAGAAATAATTGACACAGATAATGCTTATTGAGAGAGGAATTAAAGTTACAAATAATTATTCACTCATATTTATAAGAATAGTGAACTCTATTCTCAAGTAATAATTAACAAATAATTTCAATTTCTTAACAGACCTCAGTTTGATATGCGTCTTGCGTCCGCATCCTACAAAAGCCAACCAAAAAAAGATAAAAACAAAGGTAGACAAACACAGATCATAAAAGGAATTTAAAATCGTCATTGTCTTTGTATGATACACATCGGTATGTCCAATTACATCATAATATATTATTTAAACAATTAATATTTATCATCGTTTTGTTTTATTTCACTGTTTTCAGTATGTCGGATAAATAACTGTTAGAGGCATAATTTCCTCTCATCGCACTGTAGCTAAAATTTATCTCGTGGATATTACATCCTATTCAATGAGGAAACATTACGCACTGTTCAAATCCTTAAAATAATAACTTCAATCCATTTTTCTTCCCGTGGTATTGCCATCACACTATCTTTTAATTTCATCCCGAAAACTTTCCATACTTTAAGATTATTCCACACAGTCGGTTTTCCTGTTTAATATGGACAATATATCTACGCCTTTGACTTGTAGTCCGGGGTGATATGTTACAATACAGCATCACCGATCTATTGCGGTCTAGCTGTGTTGGTGAGGCAGTAAATTTCCACAGGGCAGTGACTGCGTCACTGCAATTCACTTTGGAGGTGTGGCGGTGTGACTTGTAGTCCCGTACCACCCTCTGACGGTGATAGTACTACATGAGTCAGGCAGAAAAATTTTGTCTAACATGGGCAGGTGAAGGTGTGGCGGTGGGACTTATAGTCCCGTGGCGAGAAGGAGAGGGGGCGATATATCTACGCCACTGAACAAACGCTTATAAGGTATCGAAAACCGAAACAGGCTGTGCGAGAATTACCTTCAGTAACTCTACCGTCCGATATCTGATCTGTCCTGAAATTCATTCGCACATTAGCGTGCATCAACGCGCGTTACATCTGAACTTAAGCTAAAAAGGAATACAGATTCATTCCAATACCACAAAAAGAAGTTCAGATCTATGTTTATAGAAAGACAGAGGCGAAGTCATAACTCTGTAAACACAAAGAAACAATACTTGCGTAAGCCGGAAAATTCGCCACATTTTCCACTGTAGCTCTGCAAACTCCATGCCGCTAATACCTTTCTGCACGTTAATTTTTCCAGACAACCATTAATAACGTTTTTCATTTACTTTTCGATTAATTTTTCGCAGCTCACTGGGTTTATTACTTTCGGTGTGCGCGAAGTGTGTAGACTTCAAGTGATCATCCTATATTAAATCATTGTTCGGTTCTCATTGTTTCGGAGCTAAATCGTACCAGTTTTTCTGTTTACAGAGATACCATTTCATATTAAACGGAAATTTATACTATTTGCATATATGCAGCGAGTCAGATAAGGTAATTTACTTTTTACGTACGCGGACGCTAGCTTCCGACCGTGTCCGTCAGAGCGTATTTGAATAAATAAAATGGAACGTCAGTTTTAATCAGTGCAGAACCAGACTGCAGTGCACAGGAAGTTAATTCTTTCATTTATATTCCTTTTCAGCGATGCTGTTTGGGACTGGTGTACGTTCTATTTTAGCAGCGGAAGCAATCTTGAAGCAGAAGGCACATTGTTGACAAAATTTTGAAAACTCTGTGGGAGTGTTATGACACTGCTGTCTTACGCAGTCACTATTTTTTATGTTATTATCATCTTACTGAAGTCTGCTGAAGACTACAAGTCCACTAGGTGTTTTCACGCTGTTGTTTTTGATTCTCACAGATATTCCTTCATCCCTTCGTTTTGTTTCTTTTTCTTCTCGACCATCTATTTTGAATACTCTCGCCTTCCCCCTCCCGCTTACTGCCTTTCAGTACTTCCATCCTTACCACTTTTATTCCAAAATTGTTTGTTTAAACTGTTTTTACCACCAGACCAACGGACCCTACAGGTTCTTAGTCAAAATGATTATTTTATTAAACGCTGTAGGCCACTTTTGAGCATGTGTTCATTTTCGAGTACGCTGGTGGATGTGGATACATCACACTCATAAGCATATTTGTGTATGGTGCGTTTTTGTTACACAGGCTGAGTTCGGAGGAAACGTATATGTTGTGATAGTATTAGTAATTCTGAACGAAAAACGTCATATAAACATATGTCCTGTTCTTAACTGTTTCCGAGGAAACTAATGAAAACAGTATGGAACAGGACAAATACAACTGATAGTAAATGGAACATTATGATTTAATGTTTTGTTCAAAAAGTCCACCCTCAAGTTCAACGCATTTTGCAGCTCTTGTAGAGAGTCTTTCTGATCTGAACTCATTCGAACGGTCCTTCACCTGAGCACACGCATGTAAAATACGAGCGCAAAGTTCCTCCTTTATGTCCACTCTGCGCTTGTAGACTTCGCACTTAAGCTAACCCCGTAATGGAATAAGACCACCCCCCGGTGACCAATCCAAGTCTCAGGGAACGTTTCCGTAAGGTACTGTGTCACTGGCCGTATGGAATTTGCGAGAGAATTGCGCATTGAGATGGTCAATAAAGATGATGAAGAAGGACATGCGACCGACTTCCTCGATTACCTTTAAGAAAAGCACATACGTTCATTTGAAGATTTTTATTCAGAATCACCGATAGTGTCAGCCCTCATACCAGGTACCTCTCCTCCCGACTCACACTGTTTACTTACAAGGACGATGTGTCCTTATCCATTTGTGCACCTGAACTTCTCTGGATGGGGTCTCAAGGACAACGGTAACACACGATCTTTTTTTTTTCTTTTTTGTGCACCTGAAATCAGCACACGCCTGAGACTGGTTTAAACTAAGAGCATAATGGAAATGGTGTTCTTTGAAGACATAGACTGTAACGGCGTAACTTCAGTACTCACCCTCAAAATGATAGTTTAGAATACCAATCGAAACTTCGATTTACTGTTCTGATCGTAATAATACTCACACTTTTAACACGAGTCACATAAATATCTGCATTATAAATACCGCGCGGCCAAGATAATTTTAAAATGTTCAAATATCTGTAGGTTTCAAGTCTAAACGTGCGGAGATCCTACAGGACACGTTGCGGTGTGCCCTATAGTAATTGTAGCTCGAAGTATTTTTTAAGCGATTCTTAATTTCTGCTCCAGGCTTTCATTCGAATTCTGCGGTTTCCTTGACCGTATACCTCGTTGAATGTCATCGCCGCCTTGCTACGCGCTGCCACTATGTTTTTCGTAAGCACACAAACGACGTTTTTAAAGAGGACAGATTTACTGCTTGACTTCCTCAAGCAACCGGCCAGGATATTGTTTCGCTCACACGGCTGTTTCTTGCAACTTGTCGGAAACAATACTCTGGAGTTTTGTTGTATTTCAGATACCTCCTAATGTCCAGAAGCAGCAACCGTTTTATTTACTTTGTGTGGAAAAAGAACGACTTTGTTAAATGTGGGACATTTGTTTTCCTTATAGCAAGGCCGTAGGTCGTGTCTTATTACCGCGAAACAACGCAGACAGGGTTTTTTAAACCGCTGCCCTCGTTAATCGTGGCCCAAAACACGAAGCGTTGTTCTCGAGTAAAGCAAGAAAAGCCAATACAGGAAGCGGAACATCATCATGAACGCATTCATAAAGCTGTGGTCCTTCATTTACATTCATCCATTGAAAGCCACTATTAATGTTTAGCGGAGGATACTTTTTATTATACGACGAATAAAAATTCCCTCATGTTCCACCCACGGGTGAGGGGTCGCGAAAATAGTTGGTTAATTTGCCTCTATGAGAAAGCTAAGCGTGGGTATTTGAAGAATACACATAGTTCTGCTGTAAAAGCTGGTTCTGTTAATTTTCTTTCTTGCATTATCTACCATTTGAGATTTCTCGGTATATATGGTAAACGATCTCGAGAGACAACTTGCCCTGCAACTTTTTGCGTATTTGCCACGTCTCCTAATGGTACTGCCTGTCATGGTACCCAGAAATTGGAGCAGTGTTCTACTATACTCGGTACAAGTGATAGAGAAACAGCAGTTTTATACAGGCCTATCGATAAATCGTCCGCAGCTCGTGGTCTCGCGGTAGCGTTCTCGCCTCCCGAGCACGGGGTCCGAGTTCGATTCCCGGCGGCGTCAGGGATTTTTATCTGCCTCAAGATGACTGGGCGTTGTTGTGTCGTCTTCATCATCATCAATCATCCCCATTACGGTCGGAGGCAAACAATTCCAAAACACCTCCACTAGGATCTTGCTTGGTGCGTTTCTCCCGTATAGTCCCCTAAGCTCTGTCAAGGAGTATCGGACTTCATCAGCGATAAATCTGTGAGAGCCACTTTTTTCCCCTACAGCTGAGCATTTGTTGTCCTTCCTTGCAGCTAGAAGGTGATGAGTGACCGTAGGGAATCGTGTAACCAGGATGCGTCTGGCCGTTTTACTTTTTAAATTTAAGAACGCTTGTAAAATAGTGACACCACCTACTAATAAGGCCTCGTTCTCTCAATATAAAAATTTATCTGTAAGGAGCTATGCTATATACAGCTATGCGGTTTGCTGCACATGGTAGGTAAACCCACAAAGTGTTTTATAGATGCACTTATATATGTGCTCCGTTTGTTGCTTTACAATGTCTGGGCAATACTCGATTTTTCCCCAAGTCTTTGCCAACATCTCATCCGTCACGGCCGCTACATAATTTTGTATTTCATTTGTAAGAGTTTGCACATCAGGGACTGGTGAACTGTACACTCTGTTCTTAAGCTTTTTGTTGTTCGCATACAGTTGAAAAATGCCTCTAAGCACTATGGGACTTAACATCTGAGGTGATCAGTCCCCTAGACCTCGAAATATTTAAACCTAACTAACCTAAGGACCTCACTCACATCCATGCCTGACACATGATTCGAACCTGAGACCGTAGCAGTAGCACGGTTTCAGACTGAAGTGCCTAGAACCACTCGTCCACAGCGGCCGGCTCGCATACAGTTATTCGTGCCGATGACAGATGTCATCCGCATGATGAATGGTGCATTTGGACACTTTGGACGGTGCATTTGAATAATACGGGGAGTGTTTCACTTAAATCTAATTACAATACATTTAATACACAAATACAGTAAGGTATACACTTAAGTGATAAATGTTCTTGGCAGTTGTTAGTAAACAGCTCCAGTATCTTTCTGACAGCAGCCATCTTGTCGTTCTCTTTGCGAACACCTCTATCAAGGATACTATCAAACCTCAGAAATCACAAGTGCAACCTGAATCGGTTTTCATACAAGCATAAGTAGCATGATTCAAGTTCTTTGCTCCTTGAGTTAAACCACAACTCTGATGAATGTCTCAGACACACGTATGTTACAAACCAATGGAAGCTCTGATATCTAAACTGAAGAGACAAAGAAACTGGTACACCTGTTTGATATCGTGTAGGGCTCTCACGAGCACGCAGAAGTGCCTCAACACGACGTGAGGTGGACTCGAGTAATGTATGAAGTAGTGCTGGGTGGAACTGACACCATGGATCCTGCAGGACTCTCCATAATTCCGTAAGAGTACGAGGGGATGGAGATCTCCTCTGAACAGCACTTTGCAAGGCATCCCATACATGCTCAATAATGTTCATGTCTGGGGAGTTTGGTGGCCAGCGGAAGTGTTTAAACTCAGAACAGTGTTGCCAGAGCCACACTGAAGCAATACTGGACGTGTGGGGTTTCGCATTGTCCTGCTGGAATTGCCCAAGTCCGTCGGAATGCACAATGGACATCCACCAGCATGAACAGTCCCCCGCTGACATGCGGAGTCTATGGATTCTCGAGGTCGATACAATTTGAAACGAGACGCGTCAGATCAGGCAACATGTTTCGAGCCATCAACTGTCCAAATTCAGTGTTGGCGGGCCCAGGCGAAGCGTACAGCTTTGTGTTGTGCAGTTATAAAGGGTAAACGAGTGGGCCTTCCGCTCCGAAAGCCCATATCTATGATGTTTCGTTGAATCACTCAGTTCTTGCAACGATTCCAGCTATACATCAGGATCTCGCTAAACCCTGTCCTAGGTTTTTTTACCTTTGACATTTATTCCACAAACTTAAAGTATAGAGAATATTTACTTTTCGTGGGTAAGTACTCTAGGTAAAAATCAAATTAACCGTAATTAGTGTAGATGCACCTAAAATTACGGATTTATTTATTTAATCGTGCCCTGGTTCCCGGGTTCGATTCCCGGCGGGGTCAGGGATTTTCTCCGCCTCGTGATGACTGGGTGTTGTGTGCTGTCCTTAGGTTAGTTAGGTTTAAGTAGTTCTAAGTTCTAGGGGACTGATGACCATAGATGTTAAGTCCCATAGTGCTCAGAGCCATTTGAACCATTTATTTAATCGTGCCCAAGCCATAGACAACCCACATATTACATGTACACTCAAATACAAATACAATACACATATGTATAAATAAAACAAACCCAAAATGGGGAGTCACATTACAATTTAAAGACAAACATAGTATATACACTGCTGGCCACCGTAAATGCAACACCAAGAAAGACAAGAGGTAGCACAACAAAATTTATTTTGTAGATAACATGTTGACCAAGTATCAAATGATTACGTTTACAGACGTCTGTGACATGTGGTTCCTGCCAGAATCAGTAGCCAGAGTAGCCGCCATTGTTGGAGATCACCGCTGCCACACGTCTCGGCATTGAGTCAAAGAGACGTTGGATGTGTTCCTGGGGTACAGCAGCCCAAGCAGCTTCCACACGTTGCCAAAGATCATCTGGTGTGGCAGCTGGGGATGTAATCTGGGTCACTCGTTGAGCAACCATAGACCACATGTTTTCTATCGGCGAAAGATCCGGAGAGCGAGCCGGCCAGGGAAGCACTTCAATCTGGTTATTGACGAAGAACCTTTGGACAATGCGTGCCACGTGTGGTCGCGCATTATCCTGTTGAAATATGGCTGTGGCCGAGCCCTGAAGGTAAGGAAGGACAACTGGCTCCAGCACCTCGGATATGTAGCGCCGGCTATTTAAAGTACCGGCAATGCGTACTAGAGGCGTGCGAGAGTAATATCCAATACCACCCCATACCATAATACCCGGTGCAAGACCAGTGTGGCGGTGCATAATGCAGCTGTCCAGCATCCTCTCTCCACGGTGTCTCCACACTCGAATCCGACCATCGTGGTGCTGCAGACAGAAGCGTGCCTCGTCAGTAAAGACGACGTCATTCCATTCTGCCGTCCACATCCGTCTGTCATCACACCATTGGCGACGGAGACGTCTGTGGTTCTGCGTCAATGGTAGACGAAGCAATGTATGTCTTGCGGACAGACCACTCTGCTGTAAACGGCGTCGAATGGTACGCGCAGACGCTGGATGATGCGTTACAGACGCAATGTGCTGTGCTATGGTTCGGGATGTCACTGAGCGATCCGTCACTGCCATGCGCACAATTTGCCTATCAGCACGTGCAGTGGTGCACCGAGGTGAATGCGATCGACCACGTCGGTCCGTCGTACCCTCCTGCATCCAACGGTCACATATCTGCATTACAGTTGTTTAGTTTCGTCCAACACGACTAGCGATTTCTCTGTATGATAATCCACAATCTCGGTAAGCCACTATCCGTCCTCCGTCGAACTCGGATACTTGATCAAACGATGTTCGCTGTTGTCTACGAGGCATAACTGATCGTCTTGTGAAACAACCACAAGGTAAACACACGTGCCGAACGTACACTCGTCGATATCGCCAAGCCTTAAATGGCGCTATGAGGTGGCGCCACAGGCGCGTGTGATGTGCGTCTGCGCTGAAATTCTAATCAGTTGCATATCTCATCGCTGCAAACCCATGGTGTAAATTTCACTTGATTCGGATGCTTCCTTCAGGGTGTTGCATTTACGGTGGCCAGCAGTGTATATCATATCACGTCCCGCCAAAATTCAGCGCATTTAACTGCCACTTGTAATGGTACTTGAATTACGTAACCATTATGGCACCTCACCTGAACCTCTCGATACCAGTAATATTCTATGTATTTCTGTAAAGTTGTTGACGTATTTAAGAGACAACATTCAGATTTGATTTCATTTGTGATACATCGATATGTTTATATTGCAATGATATTATTCTTATGTGTATTCTTTCTTTTGTCACTATGATCTTTGACGTACTTGTAACTCTGATTTTTGGGCGCATAGGCGATTATTAGTTAGTTGTTAAGTTGTTAGAGTCGGACCTTGAAAAGGTCAAGTCTTGGACGTCATGTTGGAAAGACGCATATTATAGTTGGCTTATAAAATGTGAGGAAGGTGTTTTCAAGTATGTTTTGTATTGTGAAGTGATGTTTTGTGTGGTACGTGATATTGCAATAAAAACAGTTAAAAGGAAGTGTAACTTAAATTCGGAGTGCTGATTATTTTTTTACGTCACCATTGTGCTAACTTTGAAAAGTTTAATCTCCAAGAATGGTTTAAGAAGCGCATCTACAAAACTTTTGAATATAGCAGAATAAAACCTAGGCCTCTTTGCATCCGAGCTTGGAATCATAACCACCTAGATTTTCAACGATTGAGCCATGATTTGACGACTAGACCTGCGTGGGAAACACAAAAAGATGAGTGCCTAGTTTCTTTATTATTACATGAAATGACTATTAACTGTGCTCTAATGACACCTGCCACATAATATGACTGATGTTGCCAGAAAATGCTATATTTACTAGCGTGAGCAACACCACAATTGTTATTAAAATTTTGATCTTTGTTGTGGTAGGGTTGTTAGACACTGCCGTAGAGTTTGCCAGATCTTCTTTCCTGCACACTTCCCCCCTGTTGCTGCATTCCAGGAGGTGGTCCATTGTTTGGGTCTGTCCGCACTGGCACGTGTGCGCCCCGTCTCGGTATCCCCATTTACACATGTTTACGTTGCATCTGCCCACCCCAGTTCGTAGGCGGTTGAGGGTTCTCCACAATGGCCATTTTAGTTCATTTCTAGAGGCCAATTGTTCGTTGGGTGAGATTAGAGGTGCCTGGTCTCCCGTAGGCAGTGTTGCTTGCCATTTTGACAATCTGGCCTTTTGTTTTGAGGTTTCGAGCGGTTGAACTGAGGTGAGGAAACTCCGTCTTGATTTTAGACGTGTGTGTGGAGGGTTTTGTCCGAAGAGAGGATGGCGCTGGTCGCGCAGCTGCTTGAGGCGCTCTGCTTCGCTTGCTATAGCTCGTCTGATGTTGGGTGAAGCTATGCCACTAAGCAAATAAAGTTGGCTAACCGGGGTGGGTCTTAGGCATCCCGTGATTACGCGACAGGCATCGTTCAGCAGAGGATCCACTCGTTTCGCATGCGCTGATCTTTCCCAAACTGGGGCAGCGTATTCAGCAACCTCAGCAGAGTGCAAGTGCCGACGTACGTAAAGTATGTGGGTCGTCACCCCATTTTGTGGAGGTGAGCTTACTCAGAAGGTTGTTTCTTGTTGATAGTTTGCCCCTGACCTTGTCTACATGATGTCTGTAAGTAAGTGTGCGATCAAGGGTGACGCCTAAATAACAAGGAGTGATGCTGAACGCGATCCGTTGGTTGTTCCACGTGAAGTTTAGGGTATGTTTAGCGTCTCGGTTTCGAAGATGGAATAGGCAGGATAATGTTTTTGCTGCGTTTGGGTGTAGGCAGTTGGCTTCGTAGTATGGCGTTAGACCGTTGAGGGCATTGGTAAGGCTAATTTCTATGTCGTTAAAGTTCCGACCCTGCACGGCTATTGCAAGATCGTCCGCGTAAGCAAAGCTCCTAGTCCCTGGTGCAACTGGTTGATCATTCACATATATGTTGAAAAGAGTGGGTGCGAGGACACTGCCTTGGGGTAGTCCATTTTTATGGATACGCCATCGGCTTCGCTTCCCTCCGAGGTTTACGATGAACCGTTTGTTGCTGAGAAGAGTTGATATAATTTGTATCAGCCCGAATGGTTCAAATGGCTCTGAGCACTATGGGACTCAACTGCTGAGGTCATTAGTCCCCTAGAACTTAGAACTAGTTAAACCTAACTAACCTAAGGACATCACAAAGATCCATGCCCGAGGCAGGATTCGAACCTGCGACCGTAGCGGTCTTGCGGTTCCAGACTGCAGCGCCTTTAACCGCACGGCCACTTCGGCCGGCTGTATCAGCCCGAAATCATTAGTCATAGCGTATATTTTAGTGAGCAGCAGTTTGTGATTTACAGTGTCGAATTCGGATGAGAGGTCGACAAGTACGGCTCGAGTAATTAGACGGTTCTCGTACCCATGCTCTATGAACTGGGTAAGATTCAAGACCTGTCCAGTGCAAGTTTTCCCAGGGCGAAATACCGCCTGTTCCGGAATTATCTGATGGTCAATATTAGGCACAAGTCGATTCAGCAGCATGCGCTCGAACGCCTTGTACAAGCAGCAAAGTAATGTTACCGGTCTGCCGGGTTTTGGAATGGCTATGACTTGCCCTTTCTCCAGATTTTCGGGATGTTGTTTAGCCGGATGTAGGTATTGAAAAGTAGGAGCAGCCAGTTTTTCGTGTATTCGCCAAATTTAAGGATCTGTTCATTCCTAAGGTCGTCTAGCCCTGCTGCTTTGCCAGGTTTCAGAGATTTAAGTGCAGACTCTAGCTCTTCGATGGTAAATGGACGGCTGTAGTAGTTCGTGTCTCTTTCGCCACTTCTTATTGGGATGGTTTTTGCTGGAGTCTTCGTTTTCCCATTAAGAACGAGTTGGTGTGCTGTTTGGTTGGCTGTTACTCTTGGTGCTTCCGTTTGCTGCTTAGGGTCATTATTTAGGTTCTTAATTGTCTTCCAGGCAATCCGGCTAGAATGTTTCATGTTTACACTTTCAATTAGATGTTGCCATTCTTTTCGGCGCTTCTCGATTAGCTGGTCGGTAAGTGCATTTGCAAGTTCAAGAGTTTCTTCAGCGAATGGGTTCGCCTCATACTTTTCCTTATATGCATCGTATAGTTGCCGGCTGTCTTTCGTTAGGCCCGGTACAAACTCCGTTCTGGAGTCCCTAGGGATAGACTTTCTTGATACATTCTGGACGATTTCTATGAACTTATCGTAGTTGCTGGGTGTTGGTTCTAGAGTTTGCAGCTTTTCGTCGATTCCAATTGCGAAACCTTCCCAGTTTGCCCTCTTGAAATTAAATCTTCGTCGAAATGGAATCCGCACTGGCGCCGCAGCAGAAGCGTCCACGGCGCGGCCCTGGGAGGACTACCTGTAGTCCTGCTGATTCTGCTACCACCAAGCCATTACAAGAAAGAAATTACGGATATGAAATTTGTATTGAATTTGGGAGTAAAGTAACATATGCTGATTTTGTTTCGGATTGTAGTAATAGTGTTTGCCAAATGATTAGTATCCTTCACGCTGTAATGATATTTCATAAGCAATGCAACCTGTGTAAATGAAAGCCAATGATGGCCGAACCTAACGTATCGAGAGTTAACGCAAAGGCACTGAAAAAGGCGCGAACTCATCCAGCACCATCAGACAAAACTGAGCGAAAATCCAGGTGGACGACGAGTGTCATACGCGCGAGCAACCGATGCTAACGTAACTCCACAAAAAAAGTCAAGAGGGGTTATGTTTGGTGAGGGGTTATGGTTGGTGAATTTTGTTAGACCGTATCTACCGATCCATCTGTGCGGAAAGGTTTCATCCAAGAACTGGCGAATAAACATTCCCCAGTGTGGTGGGGAAGCATCTTGTTGAAACGTTACCAACGTTTGAAATTCCTGTAACTGAGATGCTACGTAAATTTCCAACATGTCCAGGTAAACTGTTGCCTTAAAGATAAAAAAAAAACAACTAAAACTCCTTCCGAACAGGCCATGAAGGCCCAACGGTACTGACCGACCGTCGTGTCATCCTCAGCTCATAGGCGTCACTGGATGCGGATATGGAGGGGCAAGTGGTCAGCACACCACTGTCCCGGCCGTATGTCAGTTTCCGAGACCGGAGCCGCTACTTCTCAATCAAGTAGTTCCTCAGTTTGCCTCTCGAGGGCTGAGTGCACCCCGCTAGCCAACAGCGCTCGGCAGACCGGATGGTCACCCACCCTAGTGCTAGTCCAGCCCGACAGCGCTTAGCTTCGGTGACCTGACTGGGACCGGTGTTACCACTGCGGCAAGGCTGTTGGCGCCTTAAAGATAATGAATGAATGCGTGTGTGATATCTTGTGGCACTTAACTGCTAAGGTCATCAGTCCCTAAGCTTACACACTACTTAACCTAAATTATCCTAAGGACAAAGACACACACCCATGCCCGAGGGAGGACTCGAACCTCCACCGGGACCAGCCACACAGTCCATGACTGCAGCGCCTTGGACCGCTCGGCTAATCCCGCGCGGCCCTTAAAGATGAGCTCAGTGAAAAAGGACGAGCCGAACCACTGTACTTTTACTTCCGGGTTGTCCCTTAACTGCTGTACTACGATATGTCGGTTCTCCGATCCCTTGATCCGAATACTATGATTGCTTACTTTCCTGGAGATGCGAAAATTCTCTTCGTCGACGAAAAACATTATTAAGGTAATCATCGTCTGCACCGTTTCGTTCCAGCACGTTCCTAGCAAACTCAGCATGCCTGGTGCTGTCATCAAGCTGAAAAATTGGCAAGAGTTGCTCCCATTTGTGTAAAACCTTCACCACAGTGCTCTGATGTCTATTCTTTTGGAAACACGACGTGTCGATTTCCGCGGAATGTGCTGAAATACTTCACCAGCGTCGTCAACAGTGTCGTCACTCATTCCAGATCTACCGCTTCTTGCCTTGTCATCAATGCTGACCTGTCTCTATAAACCATTCACGCTACCTTTTGATGTTCTTCGCGTCTGGCAGTTCTCGACCATAGCCACTTTGGAAATAACGCTAAACTGTAATAGGAGGTCGGGTTTCATGAAACCACAAAACGCATTACGCTGTCTCCTACATAGATGCCATTGTGACGGAAGAACTCTTAAATTGCACTTTCTGTAACAGGAGAGATAGACAGATAGATAGATAGATAGAGAGACGTAAAGAGAGAGAGAAAAGAAATCAGATGCTGTCAGAGCAATTGTAGAAATATATCCATAAGAACTTCATGAGTTAAGCTCGTAGACATGTGGGAGGTACGTCCATAAAAGACTTGGTTCAAATGGCTCTGAGCACTATGAGACTTAACAGCTGTGGTCATCAGTCCCCCAGAACTCAGAACTACTTAAACCTAACTAACCTAAGGACATCACACACATCCATACCCGAGGCAGGATTCGAACCTGCGACCGTAGCAGTCGCGCGGTTCCGGACTGCGCGCCTAGAACCGCGAGACCACCGCGGCCGGCCCATAAAAGACTTTATGATTTAAGATACCATCTGTAAAAAAATCGCATAGACACGTGGAAATGTATCTATAGAGAACTTTATGGGTTTTGCTACTATGTAAAACAAAACACATAATTGTATCTAGCATGATGATGGGAGCTGAAGAAATGATTTAAAATTTATGCCACGGTCAGGACTTTAACCGAGTCCTCCTCACTTAGTAGGAAAGCATGCTAGCCGTTGCACCACCCAAGCACTGCAGCTCACATAGTTGCATGGACTACCCTAGTCCAGTGCCCTGCCTAACACAAACTTCCTTTCTTCAGCATACCTGCCTTGTAAGCAATGAGACCCGGATCCAAGTCCCACCCATCCGACAAATTTTAAATAATTTCTTCAGCTTCCATCATTATCATAGATAAAGATGAGACTCAACTATCCTGAGGGAAATTCAATTACATCGTATCTAGCAAAGTTCCTAAAAAATTTTTTTGGGGGGTAATCAAGGAAAGATTTATTACTTACCCAGTACTACGGAAATCGTTTTGTACGTGAGAAGAGCCATTAGAAATGCTACAAATTCTGACGAACAATCAGTATTATAAGCAGAAACAATTTCGGGTGCGAAAAGTTTTCGCCAATACTCAACATAATTATTTGTATGCCTTCTTGCGTGGTTTATTTATTTACTTAAAAAAATGGTTCAAATGGCTCTGAGCACTATGGGACTTAACATCTGTGGTCATCAGTCCCCTACAACTTAGAACCACTTAAACCTAACTAACCTAAGGACATCACACACATCCATGCCCGAGGCAGGATTCGAACATGCGACCGTAGCAGTCACGCGGCTCCGGACTGAGCGCCTAGAACCGCGAGACCACCGCGGCCGGCTATTTACTTAAAAAACGTGACGATATGTTGTTAGATGTATGTATTAAAAAGTGCATTAGACGTATGTCGATGTTTGTTCCAATACTTTCCACTAATTGCGATCCAAGAAGGTGAACTTTGTTTCAAAATTTTCTGAATCATTGCGGAAAATTCTCCACTGACTTTTAATGATCCGATCTGCCGCACAAGAAGTACTGCATTTCGTGCAACAGATATTCGTTGTGGTGGTTGCTGGTGATTTGAGGCAGTCAGTCCAACAAATCTAACAGACTTTCTTTGAGGAACAACGAAGTATTTAATACTTCTTGAGGAGATTGTTATAGTGACACAGAGACATTAGAATGTCAGCCTCAAAGAAAATAACAAGGACCACACTAAAGCCTAAAATGTTTTCATACTCACTTCCGTTCATTTTTCCGTTTACCAAATCACTGCAAAACTGGCCCAGAACGTTACATTGTGCCGTAATACGCTTCAGTTCACAGCTTTTAACGTTCGGAGATCTGTAGCAATTATTCTGTCGATATGTAATCTACTTCTTCTAACAGGAAGCACTTTATGTCTTTAATATAAATTTTCACACATTTTTTCTTGTAACATAACACATTTTCTTGACTGGAATATACAATTGCTTGATATTTTCTATCCGTTTCGTGCTAGGCATTTTACATATCTTTACCCAGTTAGTCGTCGTTTTGCGAGTCTAATGTTCGGTGTTGGTTTTGTCTTTAGAAACTATCCCTCAAACGACAATAGGTGTTTAGCGATATCCGCATACGTTTGTAGCGTGAGGTATGTCTCGCGGAATGGCCATTCTCACAGGCCTCTGGTTTTTTGCCTCCTCGCTCAAGTCCCTTCGCTGACTCAATTTGTCATAAAACAACCTCTGAACTCTTAGAGTATTCTGCCGGTACTTGGATACCGAGGGAAGCACAATCTGACGGCACGCAGAACGCGTTCAGTGAGGTATCCGAAGGCTTTTGGATACTGCGTGTCTATCTAAAGGGAGCTCCTAACGCAGTTGCGTAATGACAGACAATTGTTTCATGTTCTACAATTATCATGCCGTTGTTTTGGAAAGACAGTAAAAACCAAGCACTGAATGGCAGAATCAGTAATTAAATCTAGGTCCTCAGAAAGATGAGTCGTATGTCTTAAACCACTTCGTCAAAGAAGGACACAAACTTAAAATTTAGAGAAGGCGTAGATCTTATACTGCAGGCGTCGTTTTGAAGGGATTTTTCGAAAATTCAACTTTAAGGAGGTGAAATAGGGGACTAAGGTTTTTTAAACACCACTATTAATGCAATTTTGAATTTAGATCTACGGAAATTGGTATTTGGTTTCTCGGTCAGAAATAAAAAAAATCTTGTTTCAACATTTTTGAAAATTTAACCCTATGGGTATGAAATTGCGGGTCTAAACTTTTTTTGAAAATGTATGATTATCAAAGAATCACTAACTAATTTTTAAAGCTACATCTTTGAACATTGGTGTATTTTTTCAGTACCGGTACACATATACCATTTAGTTTCATAGCCTTACGCTCCCGACTAAAATTATTGGCGTATTTAGCATTCTCTATGGCCTCTCTGAATAACCTGTCATAGTATCCGTTCGGGCTCACCAGAACCTGAGTCTTGTCAAATTCAATAAGATTGTCTCCTGGCTGCAGAGGTGTTTCGTAACATGATCTGTCTGTTTCTGTCCTTATAAAGTTGCTCCGTGTTTTTTTTTCAGTCGTTTCTTTCATCATTCATTATGTAATACCCACACACGCGTCTCCATGACTAATGGTACTCCCTACATTGCTACTTTTTCCAGCGGTTTGCGAGCTCCCTTGACCATCGAAAATGTTTATGAAATTTTCTATTGGGCTTTTAGACTACGGCCTTATTCCGTTTATACAGAATCTTCGCTATGTGATCAATGATGTCTTTCAAGAACGGCAGGAAAGCTTTGGAATATGCAGACGTGCTGGTCTTAACACTCTTTTTGTTTCAGCGAACGAATAATCATTAATCAGCTGCAACCTGGTGAGATATTGCGATTCTGCATCGAGCACCTCCGGTTCAGAAATATTCCTCGCTCTATCCACTAATGTTCTTACGACATTGCACTTTTGCTGTGGATGGTGGTTTGAATGCCGGTGTAGTTAAGGGCCCTTGTGTGTGGGCTTTCGGTATATCATATGACGCAATCTACAATTTTCGTTCTTGAAAATTATCAAATCTTAAAAATTCAGTCTACCATGAGCCTCCTCCTCCTCCTCCATGGTGAAATGCATTTTCAGATTAATTTTATCGAGATTTTCATGAAGTTGTTTTTATTGGTTGAGATTTGGTATTGATCATGTATTATTTGAACCCTTCCCTTATCCAAAGAAAGCTATCCTTCGGCTCACCCTAGCCAGTGCAATAATGACGACGGTAAATAATCCGTTAGAGTGTCTAAGTTATAATCTAGTGTCATGGAGCACACAGATTGCGAGTGAACACTTCCCTGCGAAAGAAAATAATGAAAACAAACACATATGCTTATACAAAGAAGAGAACTTTAACGAGCATTGTTGCCTATTTTATTTAGAGAACTGCAAAATCTTTCCTACTAAGTTTCAGTTTATGTTGCGCAAAGACAATGTTTAAACCCGAATCGTATACGAAATGTCCTGTAAATGCGATGAACGGTTCCCGGTCTTTTGATTTGGCACCACATCGGCAGCTAGCACGTTGGTTTCGCTACTTGTTTACTACGAAAATTCTGATTTTTATCTCACGGGGCTGAATGAATCACGGTCCAGGTCTCACCCTCGCAAAAAAAATCTGAGGCAGTCGCTGTGAATCCAACACTTGACGTCCGATTCAGTACGCAGCCTGTTTGTCCCTTCCTAAGGAACTGCAACGTGATACTTAAGATGACTGCTAACGAACAAGGTGTGTTGCATCTGCTTGAAGTTTCGACAGAAACATTACTCAGCTGCAGTCATAGTGTTAACAAATGTATTATTCAACCGTAGAGTATGAGCGTTAAAAAACTGGAATGCAGTATCCTTGGCTCGTTTCTGCTGTAGTTCAGTTGAATCGTAACACAGCGTGAAGTACGGGAGCAGAACAGCTTGAGTCGCCATAGCTCGTATGAAAAAGCAGTGGGTGAGCTGCTTGACGGTCGGTCGTTTCTCGCTGTTTGAGACCGCAGGGAGTGCTGGTCGACTGTTTTTGTTCTTTCGACGGTGGAAACGAGACCACGACTCTCAAACCGCAATAATGCTGAATGAAGAACAGAAGTGCTAGCTACAAAAGCAAAACCTCTTCCGCCCCAAGACACCGTCGCAGTAACAACGTCGTCACTGAGCGTGTTCCACTACTGCGTTCCACGTCAGTCGAAGAAATTTTCAATGAGAATAATAGGAACTTGGATTGAAATGTAATCCATTGGACGTATAATAAAACGCCTTACTGTGTCAGGAGCAGATGGCATTACGGAAATTTACTTTCGCTGAGTAAGAGATCGATCCAAGGATTGGAATTCACTTTTAAATCTTCTAGTTTTTGTATGTTCATCCATTTCACTTAAGGTCTTGGGGACTACGGCTCTTCACTGTTGTAAGAAAATGAAACGCATACATCTGTCCTTATGACCTTATTTATTATGTAGCTACCAGTTTCAGCACTTCAATTCGCCATCTTCAGGCCGTAGTTTATGCAGAAGGGGTTCGAAAAATGGCTCTGAGCACTATGGGACTTAACATCTGAGATCATTAGTCCCCTAGAACTACTTAAACCTAACTAACCTAAGGACATCACACACATCCATACTCGAGGCAGGATTAGAACCTGCGACCGTAGCGGTCGCGCCGTTCCAGACTAAAGCGCCTAGAGCCGCGCGGTCACAGCGGCCGGCGCTGAAGGGGTTATCACCATCCATATACACACTGGATCAGAGCACTATGGGACTTAACATCTGATATCATTAGTTCCTTAGGGCTTAGGACAACTTAAACCTAACTAACCTTAGGACATCGCACACATCCATGCCCGAGGCAGGATTAGAGCCTGCGACCGTAGCGGTCGCGCTGTTCCAGACTGAATCGCCTAGAGCCACGCGGCCAAGGACATCACACACATCCATGCCCGAGGCAGGATTGGGGCCTCCGACCACAACGGCCGGCGCTGAAGGGGTTATCACCATCCATATACACACTGGATCGGTCGCCAACTTGACTGGTGTGCGCAAGACTATTTGTAACTGTGGTGTCAGCACTCCACCTGCGGGTGGTGACATTTCACCCTTATGGACATCATCAGAGTGTGTAAAAGTAGTTGGATATGTAACCCATCCGTCATAAAGCCATATAAAGGTAGACCTTGTGTTTTATATGTTTTTATGACGGTTGAGTTGCATATCAAGTTACTATTTGGTATGGCTTTACGACGGATGGGTTATATATCCAGCTACTTGTACACAATCTGACGATGCGCCCAAAAGGATGAAACGCTTCATTGATGTTAATTAATCTCGCAACGAAGACAATTTTTATTTTGAAATAGGCCTTTCTTCCAGCCAAGGAACAAAGATTCACGACGATTTTCGTCTATTATCGATATCGATTCTGGTCATTAAAATTGCTACACCAAGAAGATACGCAAATGAGAAAAGGGTATTCACTGGACAAATATATTATATTAGAACTGACATGTGATTACATTTTCACGCAATTTGGGTGCATATATCCTGAGAAATCAGTACCCAGAACAACCACCTCTTGCCGTAATAACGGCCTTGATACGACAGGGCATTGAGTCCAACAGAGCTTGGATGCTGTTTACAGGTACAGATGCCCATGCAGCTTCAACACGATAACACAGTTCATCATGAGTAGTGACTGGCGTATTGTGACGAGCCAGTTGCTCGGCCACCATTGACCAGACGTTTTCTATTGGTGGGAGATCCGGAGAATGTGCTGGCATAGGCATAGGCATACAATCTGACCTTTATTAAAGTCGGAAACGTGATGGTAGGCATTTATCCTCCTTACACGAGGCATCACAACAATGTTTTACCAGGCAACGCCGGTCAACTGCTGTTTGTGTATGAGAAATCGGGTGGAAACTTTCCTCATGGCAGCACGTTGTAGGTGTTGCCACTGGCGCCAACCTTCTGTGTATGCTCTGAAAAGCTAATCATTTGCAAATCACAGCATTTTCTTCCTGTCGGTTAAATTTCGCGTCTGTAGCACGTCATCTTCGTGGTGTAGCAATTTTAATGGCCAGTAGTGTATATTGGATCTGGGCTTTCCAAGACTTTCGAATGTGTTTTAAGTTTTAAGGATAATTTTTTATACGTACTTTCGAATTTGCTGCAGTAATTTCTCATTTACTATATGAATTCTGAAGTTATAATTAATATGCTAAGCTAATTAGCAACATCACTTATTTGAACTATTTTAAAATTAATTATTGAATAATGTTTGAGCTACTCGTAGCTGCTCAAAGTTTAAAGATCAGTGAGCGTAATTTTTCGCAATCCTATGCGGACAGGCGCTATTTAAGTCAGAGATAGACTGATATCTACTGCAGTCCGATACTTTAAGCCTCAGGAGTACCGTAATTTAGTCCAGAGACTTAAATTTCCGTCAAAACTAGAAGTAGATGTTTACTAATAAATATCCCCCCCGCCGAAAAAAAGAAGAAAAAAAAGAAACAGTCCCTAAAACTTATAAGTAAAACATTGGCACTTTTAATGCGAGAGTGATCAGGTATTTCCAAGACCGGAGCGTCTTTGGCGTTTCTTCATTCATAATCAGGTGAGACTGCGGTCAAATGCAGTTTTAGTAGTTCGTATGCAAATCGAGAATGAAATTAAAATGATCAAACTTTTAAGTGAGAATTGAAAGGAGAATGAATAGTACCGCACTGTATATCGAAGCTGGAAAAAACGTTGTCGGTAATTGTGTTAGGTCTTGTAGAGCCTTAGTTTATTAACTAAACATGCCTTCGGAGTAAAAGTGGAGTAAAATTGCATTTTGGGATTTGGCTTTTAAATCTATGTTGAAATTGCAACAATATTCAGAGGAAATTGCAATCCTTACCGTTGTTATCGTATATCGCGGTGGCTACGTATTCTATAGCAACATTGCAACATTGCGACCTCTAAACAGCAGTCAACCGGACCTCGAAACTTTTAAAATGTACACACTCACAACGGCCATTTGCGGCGCTCGGCTTCTTTAAGCAACTCCTTTTACGGGATTCATGTGTTACAGCATCTCTTAGACTGACGTACATACGCAATAGATCCCAAACCTAGATTTGCATTAGCTACAGCAGCCACGTTTCCTCTGCACTCGACATCAAAACCATCAAGTTCAAAAGTGTCGCTACGATTTTCCCAGGTTAATCAACAACCAGCGCAACATATGAAGAAGAAATGACAGTATCTGTGATGATGTATGGCAGAGGAACCATAGACCTTAGTATGCCACATAAATTTCAACTTGATACTTGGCGGCCTCATTCTGCCAACGGCCTTGTCAAAGAGGGTGGAGGAGCGGAAAGAGATTCAGGGGACTCTATTGTCCTTGGTGAACGAAACTGCCTCTAAAGGTGGAAGGATCAACAATGGTCAATGGCATGAGGATATAAAAATCAATGGAAACCACAGCATTAAAGAGCTGTAATGTGTATCCACAGCCACGTGGCTTGTAATTGAAAAAGTTTCATGATGATCTCACCATTGGCAAAAGACTCAGGAACAATCCCCCATTCGGATCTCCTGGAGGGGCCTTCCGAGAGGGAGTGACCATGAGAAAAATATTGAACAACCAACGAAAGGATAACGTTCTTTGAGTCGGGGAGTGGAAATTCAGAAGTTTGAACGTGGTAGGGAAGCTAGAAAATTTGGAACGGGAAATGTAAAGACTCAATCTAGATAAAATATAGGTCAGTGGAAAGAAGATGAGGATTTCTGGTCAGATGAGTGTAGGGTAATATCAACATCAGCAGAAAATGGTATAACGGGAGGAATATTCGTTATGAATAGGAAGACAGGGCAGAGAGTGAGTTACTGTGAACCGTTCAGTGACAGGGTTGTTCTCATCAGTCTCGACAGCAAACCAACACCGCACCGATAGTTCAAGTACGCATGCCGATGTCGCAAGCAGTAGGATACTGAGCCGTTGATTCAGTATAACGGGAGATGAAAATCTAATACTCATGGGAGCCTGGAATGTGGTTGTTGGGGAAGGAGTACAAGGAAGGTGTTAAGAGAGAATGTGTACCAGGAACAAGAGAGGAGAAAGACTAATTGACTTCTGTAATAATTTCAGCTAGTAATAGCCTACACTCTGTTCAAGAATCGCAAAGTCACGAGAAAGTGGGTTACGGAAGTACTAAGATACGAAGAGATAAGCTCGAAGTTACCTAAGGCTATGTATACTGCAGTAAGGAATGGGCCCAGTAGATTGAAGAGGAATGTGAATCTCTAGAAAGAGCAATCACAGAAGTTGGAAAGAAAAACCTAGGTACAAAGAAGGTAACTGCTAAGAAACCATGGGTAACAGGAGAAATACTCCAGTTGATTGATGAAAGGAGGAAGTACAAAAATATTCAGGGACATTCAGCAATACAAAAATACAAGTCGCTGAGGTATGAAATAAATAGGAAGTGCAGGGAAGCTAAGACGAAATGACTGGACGAAGAATGTGAGAAAATCGTAAAGGAAATGATTGTCGTAAGGGCTGACTTAGCATATAGGAAAGTCAAAGCAACCTTCCGTGAAATTAAACGCAAGGGTGGTAACATTAAGAATGCAAAGAAATGGTTCAAATAGCTCTAAGAACTATGGGACTTAACATCTGAGGTCATCAGTCCCCTAGACTTAGAACTACTTAAACCTAACTAACTTAAGGACATCACACACATCCATGCCCGAGGCAGGATTCGAACCTGCGACCGTAGCAGCAGCGCGGTTCCGGACTGAAGCGCCTAGAACCGCTCGGACACATTAAGAATGCAACTGGACTTCCACTGTTAAATGCAGAGGAGACGCATATAGGTGCAAAGAGTACGCTGAAGGCCTCTATAAGGTGGAAATTTGTCTGATGTGATAGAAGAAGAAACAGGAGTCGATTTAGAAGAGATAGGGGATCCAGTATTAGAACCCGAACTTAAAAGAGCTTTAGAAGACGTAAAATCAAATAAAATAGAAAGGTTACGTAACATTCCATCAGAATTCCCAAAATCATTGGGGAAAATGGCAACAAAATGACTATTCACGTTGGCGTGTGGAATGTGAGAGTCTGGCGATATATCATCTGACTTACGGAAAAACATCAACCACACAATTTACAAGACTGCAAGAGCTGACAATGCGAGAATCAACGCACAATCATCTTGACGGCTCATGCATCCAAGTTGGTGCAAGAATAATACGCAGAAGAATGGAAAATAAAATGGTGGCTGTGTTAGATGACGATCAGTTTGTCTTTATGAAAGTTAAAGGCTGATAATGGTAGCAAGACTAAAGAAAGATCAACACACGTTCATCGGACTTATCGACCTGGAAAAAGCGTTTGCTAATGTCAAATGGAGAAAGATGTTCGAAGTTCGGAGGAAAATAGGGGTAAGCTACAAGGAGAGATGGGAAATACGCAATATGTACAAGAGCCAAGAGGGAACAATAAAAGTGGAAGACCAAGAACGGAATCAGATTAAAAAGAGTGTAAGGCAGGGGTGTAGTCTTTCGCCCCTACTGTTCGAGCTACACATTGAAGAAGTAATAATGGAAATAAAGAAAGGTTCCGGAGTGGAATTAAAATTCAAGGTGAAAAGATATCAAAGATACAATTCGCCGATGACATTGCTATCCTCAGTGAAAGTGAAGAAGGATTACACGACCTGCTAACTGGAATGAGCAGTGTAATGTGTACAGAATGTGGATTGAGCGTAAATCGAAGAAAGACGAAACTAATGAGAATTAGCGGAAATGAGAACAAAGAGAAACTTAACATCAGGATTGATGGTCACGAAACAAATGAAATTAGGTAATTCTTCTTAATAGGCAGCAAAATAATCAAGCAAGGAAAACATCAAAAGCGTACTAGCACTGGAAAAAAGGCATTTCCGGTCAAAAGAAGGCTGCTAGTACCAAACACAGGTGTTAATTTGATGAAGAAATTTCTGAAGCATTGTATGGTAGTGGAACAAGGACTGTGCAAAAACCGTAACAGAAGAGAATTGAACCACTTGTGATGTGGTGCTACAGGCGGACGTTGAAAATTAGGTGGTCTGCAATGGTAAAGAATGAGGAGGTTCTGCACAGAATTTGAGAGGAAAGGAATATGTGGGAAACACTGACAAGAAGAAGGGACAGGATGATAGGATGTCTGTTCAGGCATCAGGGAATTGGACCGAACATCATGAATTTTGGCACATGTATGTATTTTTTCATGGAGAAGGGTTTGATGCTATCCACATGACTGCAACTCGGCACTACATGGCACTGCAGCGCAACATCTACACCCTTCAGTCGATAGTAAAAGTTGTATCGACACCTCAGTGCTCATAATAATAATAAATAGTGACTGTGTCTACTGTTAGTGATTGGTCATTGAGTTTGAAATAGAATACTATTTTCATGTTGCTGTATGCCGCACCTCGATATGAATAATTATTCTTCTTTTGCTTACAGGTGAATGACGTTCCATTGTTCTTTTATTTACAGGTGAAAGACCTTTGTGACCCACAATTTAACTATCGCGGGATGCTTCTCCTGTCCCGAAGCATTAATCTCATCACAAAACTTTATTCATTTTCCACATTTCTACAACGAACTACAGATTGTAGTTTATGTACAGAACATCATTCTTAAACAAGGTGGATCATCTAAATCTTGCAACGCAAATAGTGCGGAACTGGAAAGTGCTATTGTTTTTTTTAATCCTCCATATGTATTGACGAAAAATACACTGTGATCATTGCAACATCTTCCATCTATACATTACACCAACCGAACAGCATCTACTGTCTCGGCCAACAGAACAACAACTGCACACGACGTGCTCTCAACTAGTACTGCTCTCGACATTCTCTCAACAAGTACTCCCACGACGACCTCTGAATACTACTGCACCAGTGGAGGCGGCGGAATAATAATCTTTGGCGCAATCTCTGGCGCTGCACAGTGGGTCAGAATCCCAAAAAGCTGGTCAAAATATAAGTAGTTGTTCAATTTGTACCAAACTTAGTATGTAAGGGTTTACAGAGTTTCTGATTAAGAATATGATATCAAAAAGTGAAAAAAAAGCAAAATGGCGGACTCAAGATGGCAGGCTCTATGCACACTACTATCATTTTTTACGTATAAAAGTAATTTTTAGGGAATTATCGAGGTTACTGATGATGACAGAGTTCAAAAATTTAAAAATGGTGGATCCAAGATGGCGGTCAAAATCTATGTCTTTTTATTTACTCATATTTATATATTTTTATTCATATAAAAGTCAGTATTTAGGGGTTATTGTAGTTAATGCTTAAAAAATAAACCAAAAAAGTGGAAAACTCGAAGAAAGGACCAAATATAGGTTACAAGATGGTGTACAATATTACAAAAAATTATTTCATTTTAATTGCAATTATTTATTTTGTAAATTTTTTATAACTTAATTTACAAGTTTTCATTTTCTTATTCTTTTTCATCTTCTGCTTCAACTGAATCGTCATCATCCTCAAACACTGTTTCCTCATTATCTGCATCTGAATCTTCATAGTCTTCCGCCACAGGAACTAAGAGGGCAACGGCTTCTGGCGACAAACTCTTCAGTTTCGTCGGCGAAGATTTGTGTAAGGAAGAAACGGAGGGGTCTGTCGTTGCCAACAATCTCCTGAACACGTCTTCCATAGTCTTAACTCTTGAAAACTTTCGAGAAAAACTCAGGCGATATTGCTTTATCAACTTATTGGTTGGTGCCTGAGCATCCTCCGATAGTTGACCGATGGGTAAAAAAGACCGAAGAAATAATGTCTGGACCGTGAATCAACAATCTATGGACTGCTGTTGGCATGTTGTACCAGGGGTATTCTTTCAAGTACTTGCTGGCAGTTGCTAAGGCGTATGCTCGAAACTTTTCAACGTCGATCTGACGTCCGCTCGAAATCGTCTGCAAAATTATATGGAAACGGTGGATTAGTTCTTCGGAAACTCCAGTTATCAGCGCTGATGTTGGAGTGTTTTCAAAAAAACGTAGAGCGGTGTTTCCGTCATTCATACTGCCTAACCCTTGTTTCGGCATGTCAATTACAATTCCAAGCTGCTCTTTGAAAGCTTTTTGAATGTTGGCTTTCAGTATTGCTTTTTCCTCTTTATCTTCTGCTTTACGTGCCTGCCACTTTTTTGTTTTCATTTGGTATGCCAAATGAATACAACATTCAAAACATCGAATCCAGGCGTGAAGAGTTGATAGTCCGTACTGCAGATAATCGGCGGTAACTTGTTTTTTCAAAACATCGTCAATGTTATTAAATTGGGCAGACGTAGCCTTGCAGATATAGCAGCGTTGCGCAGATTTCGTGTTGTTGATAGCATTGCACACTTTACCATTTACCATGGTCATGCTTAAATTGTATTTAATGGAAATGTCTTTCCCATGAATAACTGTTTCGAATGACTGGAGTTGTTCGATCTGTTTGTCGTAATACGTTTTCTCATTTAAAGACGTTTGCTCTGTTTCCTTTGTAAATTCTAACTTCAGTGGCCTGCAAAAGAGGGTTGAAGACGGCTTCGGATTAATCCATAAGATCTTTTCTTCTTTAGTTTCTTCATTTACACCTGCAAGTTTCAGTGGAACAAGCGAAGCAAAAAATAAAGTTGCATCTAACATACTCGAATCTGAAAACGTCGTTTTATAAATGCTTTGCCCGGAGGTCCCGTCAAAGCCCCACTTACAAATAAGGGCCATATTAGACATTTCCGAATCACTCATATGTAAAATATCGTCTCGTTTCAGCAGTAGAACACGTTGAACAGTGTGGTCTAACAAAGCTTGCAACCGTACCTCAGCTTTTGATTCGGTAAAAGTGAGGGTTACGTCTGGAGGGCAGCAAGCTTTTTTTGCTACCAAAACAGCTGAATACGGTGGATATAGTGTGTTTAAGCCTTTTCCTTTAGCCCCATTTCTCAAATGCTGCTAAGATTCTTTTGACAATTTCAAGTCGAAAAGGAGTGCTAGACCTTCATTTGCATCATATGAGGATGGTGATGATGTTGAAAATCGCAAGCCTGCCTTGTATTTTTTCACCTTGGATGGACTTGAGAGTGTGACGTCTTTCACAATCTTCGTAGCATCTGGGTGCCCCGAAGATCGAAGACTCATTTGCGCGGCGAACGATAATTCGACAGCACTGGACTTCGTACGAATCTCCTCAGTTCTCCTTCTTTTAGACCTATCAGATAATGTTTCAAATTTTGTGGCAGGTCGGCCTGTTGATTTAGTCACACTTGCAGGTTCCGAATCAATCGGAATATATACTATTGTATTTAACCAGGTTTCGTTCTTCTTGAAAAAATATCCTTGTCGCCGAGTTGCTTCCTTATACTTGCTTCTTAACTTTGTTAACAAAGTCGAAATGGTATCATAGGGAATTTTAATTGTATGTCCACTTTTTTCTGTCAACGACCTTTCCTAATGTTCTATGACCCCTTCCAAATCATTTGACAAATACTCTTTTGTTATTAGAAAAATATCTTTCCTCGAAAATCCGATTCTGGAATACGCTGGATCAGATGAAACTGAAATTAAAAAAAAAATCTGTGTTACACTTTTCGTCATTTTTCTACTTATTTTATTCTTTACAATGCTTCTACGTGTCGATTGTAATTTAAATTGTACAAATAAAACTCATAATTAATTGATTCTACTGTCATTTTTGAAGACGTCTGAAGAATGACATTTTGCAAGTGTCGGTTAAAACGTGGCTCAAAGCCAGAGTCGCAACTAGTCGCAGGATTTGAAGCTTAATTTACAAAGGTAATAATATATACTTGCGTACACAGCGCAAAAGAAAGCGGAATGTCGTGGAATTCGTAACTTATCTCTATTTTTTAAGCGCATTTTACGATTTTGTCATTCATTTCCCTGTAGTACGTTAATTGAAATGTAAACGTGCATAATTGATGATTTAATAGTGATATAAGTGTTTTTTCACTAGTACATACCTCCTGGTATACATTCCATATCGAAAGTATTGGTTTCACTGGCACAAAACATAAATAACTTCCTTCAACAACACGACTGTTTTTGTAGCCTGGCCAGCTGCGCGCACACTAACAATGAACTGCCGCATTTGACCTGAGATATTACCGAACAAATGAACATCTGGTCGTCCGCACAGCCGGCATTCAGTTGTCCCAGCATTGCTGCTGCCAACCTGATAGTCCAAAATCCCCATCTTTAAACTTTTTTGTTTTGTCCTTTTTGGCCACGTTTTCAAGATTCTGGCCCACTGTGCGCTGTGACTCAGTGTAGCCACCTTTCAGTTCCTTTGCAGAATAGGAGGAACCAGTGTTACCAACGTGATGGCTGTCCAGACCACTGTGCACGAAGTACTGCAGCATGTCTTCACGAATTGATTCCACGTCGTTGGACTGGACGCGGAGGACATGTACCCTTTTTTTTTGGGGGGGGGGGGGGAGCAGAAGTATTTAGAAGAACGTAACTACACACGATGATATGCAACAACGTACTACTGCTGCCTCCTCAGACATCTCCGCTGAAATGCTAGCACCTGTGCAAAGGTCGTTCCATACCAGACTGGAAGCCTGAATTTCCGCTCCCAGTGGACATTTTGATTACATCTATGTGATGGTCAACGTCTCGTTACTGGACAGAGTCCACAAAAGAAGTAAATGCACGTATATTGTTCTTCAGTGTGTGGAGCCAGAGGTACTGTACAGGTGTCGGTTTGGGAACTTTTGAAAATATGATATCCCGTGAACGACTCGCACTAGAATACTGCAATAAACACCTGTGACATTCTAATTTACAATACTTTTAGTTTGTTAATGTCAGAAGGCATTGTTCCATTTAAAAAAGTTAACATTTGCACGAAAAATACACTACCTAAGTATCATTACACTCTCATGATTGGCTAACATTACGAGCCCCTGACTACCAATCTGTTCAGTGAAAACTGCACATCAACAACACCTTCCAATTCCGCAATATTTGCGGTGCAAGTTTTAGGTGGTTCACCCAGTATATGTGGGGGTAAATAAATGTACACAGGCAGGATAACGTAAGCGGGGTTTCGCTGGTAGTTTATACGAGGTGACAATTGTTAAACTATATGAAATGAAATCGTCAAGCGGTTCTAGGCTCTTCAGTCCGGAACCGCGCTGCTGCTACGGTCGCAGGGTCGAATCCTGCCTCGGGCATGGATGTGTGTGATGTCCTTAGGTTAGTTAGGTTTAAGTACTTCTAAGTTCTAGGGGACTGATGACCTCAGATGTTAAGTTCCATAGTGCTTAGAGACATTTGAACCATTTTTGAAGTCGTGATAAGTTCTGAACGGTTTGCGTAACGACGTTCAAACTGCACTGTTGGGTGCGGGGCATGATGAGAATTAGTATGGTTTGGTATAGTGACGAAGCCCACTTTCATTTTGACGGGTTCGTCAATAAGCAAAACTGGCGCATTTGGGGGACTGGGAACCCGCATTTCGCGATCGAGAAGTCTCTACAGCCTCAGCGGGTGACTGTGTGGTGTGCAACGTCCAGTCACGGAATAGTCTGTGCGATATTCCTGATGGCACTGAGAACGTGAAGGTTTTGGAAGATGATTTTATCCCCATTATCCAAAGTGACCGTGATTTCGACAAGATGTGGTTCATGCAAGACGGATATCGGCTTCATCGAAGCAGGAGAGTGTTTGGTGTCCTGGAGGAGCACTTTGGTGACCGCCACTGGCATGGCCCTCGATTGGCCGCCATATTCTCCGTATCTGAACACAGGCGACTCCTTTTCGTGGGGCTGTATTAAAGACAAGGTGTACAGCAATAGCGCCAAAGCAGTTACTGAGCTGAAAACAACCACTCAGGAGTTCGTCGACAGCATCGATGACCGACACTTCAGTGGGTCATGCAGAATTTCGCTATTCGTCTGCGCCACATAATCGCCAATGATGGCAGGAACATTGAACATGTGATAAAAAACTAAATTATGTGTTGGTTAAAGTGTGTGCACGCCGTAGTTTGTAACTAATTTACGTTTTCTTCATATAGTTCAATAATTGTCAGTCTGTAGAATCATACAGAGACCTACAAACAATCCACCTGGTGATACCTCCGTTGTTCATAGAGAACTCGCAGCAGCTCATCTCACTGCCTAGGAAGTTTGTGTGAGCACCATCGAAGGCCCGTCTGCCCATCCAGCGTGATGCCTCCTTCTCACCACCATCGCACCACCTGTTTTTTTTTTTACCGACGTCCACGCAACTGTACTGACTACAACTTCCAAGTTCTGTCCTTTAGTCAACACAATACCAGCTGACCGAGAATCGCACCAGATTTGCAACTCGATTCATGATCTGTTTGCGAGCTAAAAGTCAACAGGCCGTTCTTAATGGAACAAAAGCGATCGAGGTAAAGGTGATGGCCGAGGGGAGCGTTATGGGGCCGTTACTGTTAACATTAATGTTTTAGTGGATGTTCTTGGAGACTTCGTGAAGCAACCCACGGGCAATATTGTTGTCTATAGACGCCGGAAGACAACAACGTAGTGAAGGGAGATCCACAGAAGATCGATGACTCGTGCAGGGAACGCTTTGAACAAAGAAAAGCCGAAAAGGTCACCTAGAGTTCGCTTCCACTACTGACGAAAAATGGCTGGAGATAACAACTACCGGAAAATGACTAACTGCAAACACCCAGATCAAACTAAAGTGAAATGATCTTAACATAAATTGTACTAGGAGCGAAATGGCAGGAAATGTAATTCATCCACGAAAGAGGTATCTTACAAATCAACTCTTTGACCCATTCTTCAAATGGTTCCAATGGCTCTGAGCACTATGACACTTAAAATCTGATGTCATGAGTCCCCTAGAACTTAGAACTATTTAGACCTAACTAACCTAAGGACATCACACACATCAATGCCTGAGGCAGGATTCAAACTTGCGACCGTAGCGGTCGCGGGGTTCCAGACTGAAGCGCCTAGAACCGCTCGGCCACCACTGACCCATTCTTGTTACTGTTATTGTTATGTTATTACATATTACCACAGTATATAAGACTTGCACCACGTCCTGTTTTTGGTTATCTATGTTATAATGGTACCATTGTTACCTGTACGCAGGGGCTGAAGGTGGCGTAGTAAAAGGCTGAAACTGGTTGCCAAATAAAATAAGGTTGAAAACTGACGGCTGAAAGGTATTTAATTTGACATCCAAAAAGATGGACATACAGAGACTGCAAATAACTTACGGGTTTGCTGCCAGGTCATGTCGTCGACCACCGCCGATATTTCGACAGGAGCACACCCTGATATTCTCAAGGCACAACTGCCTTGGGAAAAGTTAAGGTCTCACATACAGAGACTTTCTTGGTTTATCAGTCTGACATCCTTACAAACTTTGATTTAAATTTTAAATTACTGAATGAAACCCGCAACTGTTCATTCTTTGGACTATTGCACAATTTCTCGTCAGATCATTTTCAGGCACCCCGTTAACAATTTTTCGAGAACAATGTTAGATCTTCAAGACGGCTTTGGTATTTAAAGGTGAAACCAGCGAGTAAACAGAAAAAATATTACATTATATATGTGAATTAGTAAATACTCTCGTTGGCTCTTTGTCCATCAGATTGCTGTGATGGCAGTATTTTCTGCCTATACCTTAATCCATTATCTGATTCATCACATGTTTTACAACAGGATTACGGTTACCTACATACCGCTGTTGTACCCCAACATACCTTACTGAGTCTCGAGATGTTGCCTTGGCCTGCTCGGTCTGTCTCTAATCGAGCACATATGGGGTATCGTACTGGACGATGAACTGCGACAGGCATGGAACCCCATCCCACAAACTGACATCCGGCACTTGTAGAACACAGTGCATGCACGTTTGCATGCTTGCGTTCAACATTCTGGCGGTTACGCCTGTTATTAATGTAGCACCATTTCGTATTTGCAGTGGCTTGCCTCGTGGTGTGTGGATGGAATGGACAGTGTCTTGAAAGGAGGATATAAGATGAACGTCAACAAAAGCAAAACAAGGATAATGGAATGTAGTCTAATTAAGTCGGATGATGCTGAGGGAGTTAGATTAGGAAATGAGGCACTTAAAGTAGTAAAAGAGTTTTGTTATTTGGAGAGCAAAATAACTGATGATGGTCGAAGTAGACAGGATATAAAATGTAGGCTGGCAATGGCAAGGAAAGCGTTTCTGAAGAAGAGAAATTTGTTAACATTCAGTATTGATTTAAGTGTCAGGAAGTCATTTCTGAAAGTATTCGTATGGAGTGTAACCATGTATGGAAGTGAAACATGGACGATAAATAGTTTGGACAAGAAGAGAATAGAAGCTTTCGAAATGTGGTGCTACAGAAGAATGCTGAAGATTAGATGGGTAGATCACATAACTAATGAGGAAGTATTGAATAGGATTGGGGAGAAGAGAAGTTTGTGGCACAACTTGACCAGAAGAAGGGATCGGTTGGTAGGACATGTTCTGAGGCATCAAGGGATCACCAATTTAGAATTGGAGGGAAGGGTGGAGGGTAAAAATAGTAGAGGGAGACCAAGAGATGAATACACTAAGCAGATTCAGAAGGATGTAGGTTGCAGTAGGTACTGGGAGATGAAAAAGCTTGCACAGGATAGAGTAGCATGGAGAGCTGCATCAAACCAGTCTCAGGACTGAAGACCACAACAACAACAACCTCGTGCTAACATTAAGCTGTGACCTTGCAGTGTTAATCACTTAAATATGTTACCTAGACAAATGTATTCTCCCAAATTTCATTGCTCTACATTAATTGTCTTTCTGGTGTTGAGGCTTTTTCCGTCAGTGTATTATTATTATTATTTATTTTATGGCCTTCATTGGGCCACTGTAGTCAAAAATACAAAGTTCTAAACAAGTTGTTACACATGGATACAATTTGGTTCGACAATAACTTAATATATTTAAGTAATATAATTATTAGAGGCTATTCTTATACGAAAGGTGTTTTGCTCTTCTGTCTGCCCAATATTTCTTCATTCTTTCAGATATTTTCTTTCTTTCTTCATCTGAGACAACTCTTCCTGTACTCCTTTTATTGATTTTCGTTTGTAGTCTGGTTTGCGGGTCTTGCAGTATTCTGGTTTTCTCTGTCTTGTTTTTTAGGTCATCTACTGTAATTTGAAGTTCTTTTATATCTTCCTTAATTTCTGTGATCCATTTAATGTCGCTCTTGCTATTTCACAATTTTTGTATTATTTTTATACTAATTCTGTTTTCTGGAGTTCTCATCAGATGTCCAAAGAATGAGATGCGTTTCTTCCTGATTGTGCTCATGACTGGTTCTATTTTCTTATATACTGTTTCATTTGATGCTATTCTCCAATGTCCATTTATTTTATACTGTTTATTTATACATGTCTTAATTATTGTTCTTTCTATTTTTAGTATTCTGTCAATTTCTGCTGTATTAGTTGTTCTGAAGATAGTTTCAGCTGCATATGTTATTTCTGGTTGTGTAACTGTTTTATAGTGTTTTAATTTTGCATCTATAGATAGGTTTTTTTTGTTGTATGTAGTTTTGGTAATGTAATTTGCGTAGTTCAGTTTTTTATTCTATTTTGCCATGATGGCTTCTCATTTAGATTGTATGTTATTATTTCGCCTAAATATTTAAATTTATCAACAATTTTGATTTCCTGTTCTCCTATTGTAATTTTGTTAGCAAGTGGTGGATCAGTTAGCATAATCTCCATTTTTTTCAAATGATATTCTAAGGCCTACTTTCTCTGCTATTTCTTGTAGTGATTTCACTTGTTGCCTGGCTTCTTGAACGGTGTTGGCTAGGAGAGCAAGATCATCAGCGAATCCCAAGCAGTTTAAGCTAATATCATCTTTTGCACTTCCAATTCTTATCCTCTTTGGATTGTCCTTGTACCATTCTCTCATTATGTATTCCAGTGCACAGTTGAAAAGTAATGGTGATAGGCAGTCACCTTGTCTTAAGCCTGTTTTTATGAGGAATGGTTCCGAAATTTCTCCTCTAAACTTCACTTTTGATTTGGTGTTGGTTAGAGTGAGTTGTATTATTTTAATTAGTTTTGGATGGAGTCCTAGATTTCTTAAAATTTTTAATACTGAAGGTCTGTGGAGACAGTCATATGCCTTCTTAAAATCTACAAATGTTATTGTCAGAGGTTTGTTCCGTTTCTTGTAGTATGCCATAATCAATTTTAAACTAATTATTTGCTCTGCACAGCTTCTCCATGGTCTGAAACCTCCCTGATATTCCCCTAACTCCTGTTATAATTGCTCCTTGATTCTTTCATATAGGATCTTGGATAGAATTTTATATGTGCAATCTAGGAGAGAGATGCCTCTGTAGTTGTCTGGGTTGCTCTTATCTCCCTTTTTGTGTATATTGTGTATATTGTCATTCAAGTGGACATTTTATGCAGCTAACTTTTCTACGTTAAGGACTATAGTAAAATGAAGTGATGAATTATGTGTCTTGTAGTAACTGCTTCGCCTCCTCCTGAAGTAAATATACGACACACAGAACGGCTCTCTGCTCTCAAAAGGCTAAATATTTCACAGGTCTAACGTGTGTTGTCCTCTGCGGTGGGTGGTGGAGGGGACGTTCTTCGCGTTTGCCAGAATGACGTTCGGCTCTCCCACCTGGGGGTCCTGAGTTCGATGGGCTGGCGCGGTGTAGGTGGCTGCAGCAAGGCAGACGATGTGCAGGAAAGCTCATTGATGTTCCGACAAGCAGGAACAGATACGTGCTCGCGCCCTCGTACGGCGGCGCAGCCTGGCGTCGGCCAGCGTCTCTTCCTATCGGAGTGCGGCGGAGATGCCTGTGAACGCTACGCACGTTGCTGGCAGCCTGCGTGCTGACCATACCCGGGTCGGAATAATAAAGTCTAGCTGTTTACAGAGCTACTGCGACAGCAGCAGCGAATTACAGAATGCGTTTGTTCTGTTCCGTCACCGTTGTCAAATCTCTCACCTACAGCAGGTAGCGGCTAATGTAGCCTGCTGCAGACACTCAAGGGCGTCAACATAAACAGTTGTGGTACTTTTCGTTGTGTGCTTTGTTCCTCTGTGCGTCGAATTTATTTTGCTCTTCAGAATACATGAAGTTTGTCATGGAAGTTTGCAAAACAGTGTGGTTGCTAAACGGAAAATTCAGTGGTCTGCTCATACTTTGCGTGGTCAGACACGTGCGTTTGTGTGCTCGGTGAGGGATTATTTCGAGAAGAATAGTGCGACTCTGTTACCTCTAACGAAGGTAGTCGAAAGAACTGCAGACGCTTTGAAGTGACAGAAAAACACTTTCGTCAAAGTTTGTAAGGAGAAAAATTGCGGACACCCAGTAAAACGAGAAGGACAGAACCACGGGTAACAAAATCGGACTCTTTTCAAGAAGATGCCGTTCATCGCCTCATATCAAGATATTACGAGAGAAAAGAACAACCAAATATTAAAATAAAAAAAAAAACGTGCGTTACTCTTCGCGAGGCAGGGTTATTCAGTAGCAGCAAGACTTCTTTATTAACGGTTGCCAGAGCCCTCGGCTTTCGGTACAAAAGAATTTGCCGGCCGGAATGGCCGAGCGGTTCTAGGCGCTACAGTCTGGAACTACGCGACTGTTACGGTCGCAGGTTCGAATCCTGCCTCGGGCATGGATGTGTGTGATGTACTTAGTTAGGTTTAAGTAGTTCTGAGTTCTAGAGGACTGATGACCACAGCAGTGAAGTCCCATAGTGCTCAGAGCCATTTGAACCATACAAAAGAACTTATACACGAAATATGTAAAGGAGAGAGGTTTTTAAGAAATGTTATTAAAGCGCCGTTTAAAGAGACTGTGTTACTCGACGAAACCAGGACAAACACAGTCATTCCTTGAGAAAAGACTGAACAGATGATAGCATTTGAGGAAGTTCTCCTGTTGCCATGGGAAAGGTCGTAAGAATTATCGTCTTGCTTGCGGGAACTCCATTTGGTTTCGTACCTAACTGTTTCCTCATTTACAAATCGAAGAAAACAAGCGACTAGCACGAGGAGATAAACCGCGATTGTTTTCTGAACTGGTACAAGGAGTAACTGTTGGAAAACTTAAATCTGCTATGTGCCACTGCAGTGGATAAAGCCCCATAGTCTTCAGTTATTAAAGATACGGCTCCGACGATGCAACGAAAAAAGTCGACATTGTTGAGTGGTTGAAATGACATTGCCACTTCAAAGCCATTGAAATGATTTGGGCACGGATTAAACATTACGTGGCAATAAACAACAAAAGCTTTAACTGTGACAGAAGTTCAAACACAGTTAGGGGAGTCGGCCGCTGTGGCCGAGTGGCTCTAGGCACTTCAGTCCGGAATCGTGCGACTGCTACGGTCGCAGGTTCGAATCCTGCCTCGGGCATGGATGTGTGTGATGTCCTTAGGTTAGTTAGTTTTAAGTAGTTCTAAGTTCTAGGGGAATGATAACCTCAGATGTTAAGTCCCATAGTGCTCAGAGCCATTTGAACCATTTGAACAGTTAGGGGAAGCGGTGGCGCAAATAACACCATAGAAACAGTTCTTGACGAAGCATGGAAAAGTTAAGTGACTGTAGATAGCAATAGTGAAAATACGCTTAAAAATTTCAGTGACTCTATCCTGGACCAGAGCTCAGATAATGACAGTGTTGAGCAAGAAAATCTTTCCCATCTAAGTGGCATTTACCCTTTGGAATAAGTCATCTTTATTTCTGTGTTTATGTTTCAAATTTTTGACTGTATGGTGTGTAGTGCATTTGCACAAGAAATCTCATCTCATTATTAAGGAGTACTCCTCTGCACAAGAATGACTCTCTACACGCACACTACAATGACTGATAAGTACTCAATCAGTTTATATTATTTTAATTTTTTTAGTTATTTCATTTACATGAACGATTCAGATCTTTTTTAACACCCCTTATGTATCGAATACGACAACTGAACGTGATTCACTCCGGTTATTGTAAAAGACAGTTATGCTTCCTCTTGCTTTTGTTGAAGTATACAAATAATAGGAACACGGTATCATTTCATGCACAGGAGTGAGTTTGTTAAAGCATAAGTATATTACGATCCTGTAAAGCGAGCTCAATACCGCACGTTGAAGGGCGACTTGTGGAGATAGTCCAGCAAGGAACGGCACAGCTGCTACAGCCATACTGTGCGCGCACGCACTGGCGATCCGACAATATAGCTCCCGTCCACATTCTACTGTGCTTCGGTGTCGATAATTTTGTTATTCTGGTCCGGGTGTAGGCGCTGAGTGGTCCCAGCTGCCAGCTGCGCGTAGCGCAACAATGTCGCGGGGCGTAGCCGCTGCGCTTGGGACAGCCGGCGGCGTGGAAACGGGGCGGCCTGTCGAACTTCGGAGGTCTCAGCGTATACCACAACAACACATTGGTTCATAATTTCCTGGTTAATTAATTATGAAATTTTAAACCAATTTCTTGTATATATATGTACATTATTAAATTTGTCTTTATTCGCTATTTAAGAAGTGTGATATAGTTATGAAATAACTACTGAAAAATAATGTTGAAAAAAATGGCTCTGAGCACTATGGGACTAAACTTCTGAGGTCATGAATCCCCTAGAACTTAGAACTACTTAAACCTAACTAACCTAAGGACATCACACACATCCATGCCCGAGGCAGGATTCGGACCTGCGACCGTAGGGGTCGCGTGGTTCCAGACTGTAGCGCGTAGAACCGCTCAGCCACCCCGGTCGGCAATGTTGAAAAAAACTTTGTAACAGAAACGCTGGCAAAGTCAGGGAATTTCGTATTGCATGGAATTTAAAGGATCTATTTCAGAACTGATAATCACATCGTTTCGCTCGAGCGTGCGCATACTCACAAGGGAACCTCCCCATCGCACCCCCCTCAGATTTAGTTATAAGTTGGCACAGTGGATAGGCCTTGAAAAACTGAACACAGGTCAATTGAGAAAACAGGAAGAAGTTGTGTGGAACTGTGAAAAAATAAGCAAAATATACAAACTGAGTAGTTCAAGGGAACATAGGCAACATTAAGAAGAGAAGGAACGCCCGAGTGCCGTGGCCTCGTGGTAACGTGAGCAGCTGCGGAACAAAAGGTCCTAGGTTCTAACCTTCCATCAAGTGAAAATTTTAATTTTTTATTTTCAGTTGATGTGACAAACTCTTATGTTTTCATCACTTTTTTGGGAGTGATTATCACATCCACAAGAAAACCTAAATCGGGCAAGGTAGAAGAATCTTTTTACCCATTCGCTAAGTGTACAAGTTAGGTGGGTCGACAACATATTCCTGTCACGTGACGCACATGCCGTCACCAGTGTCGTATAGAATATATCAGATGTGTTTTGCTGTGGAGGAATCGGTTGACCTATGACCTTGCGACAAATGTTTTCAGTTCCCATTGGAGAGGCACGTCCTTTCGTCTACTAATCGCACGGTTTTGCGATGCGGTCGCAAAACACAGACACTAAACTTATTACAGTGAACAGAGACGTCAATGAACGAACGGACAGATAATAACTATGCAAAAATGAAGAAAGTAAAATTTTCGCTCGAGGGAAGATTTGAAACAAGGACCTTTCATTCTGCAGCTGCTCACGCTACCACGGGACCACGGCGCTACTAATTTCATATAGTCCATTATGTTCCTTATGTGGGCCATTGACTACTCAGTTTGTATATTTTGCTTATTTTTTCACAGTTCCACACAACTTCTTCCTGTTTTCTCAATTGATCTGTGTTCAGTTTATCAAGGCCTGTCCACTGTGCTAACTTATAACTAAATCTGAGGGGGGTGCGATGGGGAGGTTCCCTTGTCAGTAGTAGGGAGGGAGTTGGTACTCTTTCGTGGTGAAGTAAGCGACGTAAAGTGGCAACGCTCAAGGGCGTACTGGCGAGTGTTCTCGAAATGGTGTTTTAAAATTGGCACGGCATCGGGAATGCGTGAGAGAGCACACAACTGGGGACAATACAAAGCGCGTAAGAAGACTTAAGCAAGTGTACTGTGAGCCCCAAATCATTAAAAGTTGCTCGTTATTAAATAAGAATCTCTTGCCAATAATGGTCGTTGCAAAATGAATTACATCGCACCACCCGCAACTCGTCACCAAGAGAAGATCAAGCCAGTTATCTTTTTAGTTGTGTACATGGCTTGCAAGCGTAGTAGTTCCAGCGTTCGAACGTTACAGTGTTTTTAGCTGAACTACAAACATTGTAAATGCTACTGATTAACCAAATTCATTAACAATCAGGAGGATCCTAACCTTTCATCAGAATTACCGGTAGAATCAAAACTCAAACTGAAATTAATTTCATTTGGAGATATCTTGAGTGAAGTAGTTTTCGAAACTAGGTGGAGTGGTAAATAAAGTTCTTCGTGCGTTATAGCGCTTCTATTGCATCCAGTCTGTAACTATTTCAAGTATCTGAAGAAGTGAAATGTGTATGCTACTTGACTAAAGTGATGTATGAATGCATCGTATCGCAGCAATGTAGTTAACAAATTAGTTGATGGATACCAGAGAAGATTTTATTGTCTAAACTAACTTTCATACTTTTTGTTTTGTGTGGAAATATTTCATGCGTTTTTGACTTTCGTAACATTGGCATATAAAGGTGTTTGTTGTCAGTTAATACCACGCTAAGTGGCCGCGCGGTCTTGGACGCCATGTCACGGATTGCGCGGCCTTCCTGCCGGAGGTTCGAGTCCTTCCTCTGGCATGGGTGTGTGTGTTGTTCTTGGCATAAGTTAGTTTAAGTAGCATGAAAGTCTAGGGACCGATTACGTCAGCAGTTTGATCCTTTAGGAATTCACACACATTTGAACATCATTTTGTTAGTTGATGAAGTCCATATGCGCTTCTCTGAAAGAACATTTATTACGCAACAGTGTCTAGTCGTGTGTATTTTGCTTAACAAAACCTGATGGCAGCATTACAGTGAGTCCCGTTGCATAGTACAAAATATACCATATGTTAATAATACATAAGCATTACGTAATTTCAATGCATTTCTAATTAACTTAAAATCATTTTGTCATATGTGGCTTGTACATTCAAATTCTCGCGTGTGTATTTTGTTCCGCTACTGCCTCCTGCACAATTGTAATTATTACACACCTTCACTTTCAATTCAGTCGGTAACAAGACATTTAATTTTGCTCTCTCATGAGCTGGCGACCGTAATTAATTAAACTGAAATCCAAATTTCATACTACCGCAATTACTTATTCAAAAATATAATTTAACTCCTTACAAAATTCCCTTTTTCAATGTTGTTATAGTGATAAGTATTTAAGCGATAACGATCGTGTAATAAGTGGTTGCATTCTTTCAATTAGCATTATTGTTCGGAATGGATGTCTTTTCCTGTTAAATAACGAACATTTCTTCTTCTTCTGTAGTGGTCAATCCAAGGATTGGTTTGCAACAGCTACAATGACAGCTTGTCTCCATTCTGTGAGTCTTTCAGCTTTTCGCTTCATTTCTTTATAGGTGTTACATCCCACATCTTTCACGATTTGATCCATGTACCTCAGCCGTGGTCTTCCTCTTGGTCTTTTTCCCTCGACATATCCCTCTATGATTGTGTTCAGGAGTCCTTTATGTCTTAATAGATGGCCTGTACATTGCACTCTTCTTTTATCAATGAAACTGCAGAAGATTCTCTTCTCACCTGCTCTTTCCAGAACCACTTTGTTTGTGACCTTGTCGATCCATTTTATTTTCAGCATGCGTCTATAGCAACACATTTCAAAAGAATTTAGCTTCTGATCTTCCTCTGTCCCGAGAGTCCATGTTTCACACCCGTAGCATGCCACACTCCACACATATGATTTCAAAAAGCTTTTCCTGATTTCAAGGCTGATGCTTTTAGATGTTTTTCTTCTTGTTAAAAGCAGACTTTGCTTGAGCAATTCTACTTCTCACTTCTGCCTTGCTCCTTCCATCCCTGGTAATTACTGCCCAGATAAGTAAATTTATCAACTTGTTCAAGCACTTCATTGCCTACATGAACTTGGACTTTCACTCGATCTTTTTCGTCGCGTGCCATTACTTTTGTTTTTGCTTTATTAATTCTCACATTACATTCTTCCCCCATAACTTTATCCATTCTATTCAGTAGGACTACAAGATCTTCACTTTCAGCTAGGACAGCTATATCATCGCCATATCTTATCATATCTATTCGTTGGCCATGAATTACTACACGTGTCTGTGAATTTTCCCTTAATTTCTTCAGCGCCTCTTCAATGTATAGGTTAAAGATAACAGGGGATAGTGCGCAACCTTGTCGGACACCTTTCCGTATCTGCACCTCTTTTTGTTTTGTCCGTCCACAGATAACTGCTGTCTTGTTTTTGTGCAGGTTCCATATCATTTTTTCTATCTTTATAATCTATTCCTACTTCTTTGAGTACTTCAAATTGTCAGGCTCTTATCTAGTCGTTTCTCTATTATTAGTTTTAGAGCAAATATTGCTTCTCTGGTTCCTCTATATTTCCGGAATCCAAACTGGTCTTCGGAGAGTGTAGCTTCGACTTTTTGTTCAATGTGTTTTAGGATAATTGAGGTCACTATTTTAGAGGCGTGAGTAACGAGGCTGAGCGTCCTATAATTTTCACATCTTGTAGCATTTGCCTTCTTTGGAATGGGGATCATAATGTTTTTCTCAAAGTCTGTAGGAACATTAGGTATCATTAATATACCGAAGGGTGTGGAAACGTTGTAAGCGTACGAAGGGCGGGGTGTTGCAGACGAGGCCGTCCATTGGATGTTAGGGTCTTCAGCATTACGGCAGCTGTCCACTTAAGGCTGCAGGCTCGAACCTGCCTGGTGGCTCGATCAGCACTTACAAATAACGCTCCGGTGTTTGCTCGTTTGGCTGTCCGGCGGCGAAGGCGTGCACCGCCGACCTGCGGAATGCTGCGCCGAAGAATCGTTAAGAGGATTTTGCCACATGTTGTCTTAACGTGTAAGGTGCGTTGTATATCGGCTGTATTGTCACCGACATGCCTTTGGCATGGAACACTTTGTTCAGAATTTCCCTGGTGTCGCGGCACTCCATCCGTACAACAAAAGTGTGATAGATACGGCTGCTCTTGACGCATCACCAGAGATAGCTGCGAGGACAACATGATGATGGAAGTACATGTGTGTGGAGGGTTTGAAGAGAAGAACTGTTGCTAGATTCCATCTTCCGTTGCTCTTGGTGTGGCTGTGTAGCCTACACAATTCGATCATCTTTGGTTTGCGTAGACGGTAACATGGACAGCAAATTTATGGCGTCTGAAGACCAGTGTTGTATCTTTAACCTCTCTGAGGGATAATCTTTCAACAACGTAACGAGGGCCGCATGTTGCCTGTGCTATTTCGGTACTGGCTAGCGGCGATCGACAATTGCTAGCGCGTTCTCCCGATCCCTCACTCACTGAAAACATCACGTCATGCTTCACTGAGATACTTGCACGCCACCACTCATCAACAACTACGAATGACTGCAGCTCTCGCTGGTGGCACGCCGCGTCTTGTACTCGTCCACCGCGGCGCTTGGGGTCACAGCACCAAGTTACGACACCTGAAGATGGGCGTATAAGAGCCCGAAACCAGCCGTGTTCTAAATAAGAGAAACAACTGTAGCGGTATTTTCAACCTCTGATATAATTCTCAGTTACGGATGTTCCTCCAACAGGATTGTTCGCATTGGTAAAAAGTTATACCAGCGTTGATTGATTCCGTATCTGTCATCTAGGCTCACTCTGTTCGATTCTATGACCAGCGCCATTGACGCTGCCGGAGGTAGCAGCCCTGTGCACTAAATTTCGCATCTTGTATTACCCAAATCAGCTACAAATTGAGTCATACGTCCCACCTGCTATTCTGCATAAGCACAGTAAGTAAAATTTCATTACTTGCTTTGTTTCCCAGGGCTGCAATTTTGATCGCCAACCGTGTATTAATAAAGATGATGGACCAAGCGTGAAGAGAAGTGGAAAGGTAAGCGTTACTTAAGAAGGTCTAATAGAAAAGGAGACTTACGCTGTAGCGATGTTGTATGTAATCGCAGTGGGTAAATGTGTTTGCCGAGAGATGGCTTGGTGGTATTCCCCGTTGCACACGCGGGAATTTCCTCATTTCTGGAGAGTTGCTCCCGCAGTTAGTTTCGCGATAGATTTCTCCCAGCCAGTACAAGGAGCGGTTATCCAGTACCTTCGCGGAGGATGCCTCACACATTTAACACGGGATTAAAGAGGTATGCGGACTGTATCTACTATAATCGGGTTCGAGTCTGACAGTGAAGTTACCGTGACGCTTACGACATCTCTAGATGAAAGTAAATTAACTGTCAGATTTTTTTACTGGCCATTCCAGTCCCCTTCGACAGTTTTAGAGTCATTCAAAGAAAATCTATGGCTAGTAGCGCCGAAATACCCAGATCATTCAATATTAGTTGGAGGCGACTTTAACTTACCGAGTATAGACTGGGACGTATACGGATTGATTACTGCGCGACAGACAGACAGTCTTGAGAACTACTTTTGAACACATTTCTCGAAAAGTGTCTTCAATAACTGGTTCGACAGCCCACACGCAATGGAAATATTATAGACCTTGTAACTATAAACAGGCCTGACCTTATCGACTGTGTGAGCGTAGAGACAGGGGCTACTGACCATGATGTCATCATAACGACGATAGTTACTAAAGTTAATAAATAAATCAAGAGGGTTACGAGAGTATTTCTACCGGAAAGAACATATAAGCAGTTATTAGCATCTACATCTACATCTACATGGGTACTCTGCAAATCACATTTAAGTGACTGGCAGAGGGTTCATAGGACCACCTTCACAATTTTCTATTATTCCAATCTCGTATAGCGCGCGGAAAAAACGAACACCTATATTTTTCGCTACGAGTTCTGATTTCCCTTATTTTATCGTGCTGATTGTTTCTCCCTGTGTAGGTCGGTGTCAACAAAATATTTTCGCATTCGGATGGCAAAGTTGGTGACTGGAATTTCGTGAGAAGATTCCTCCGCGACGAAAACCGCCTTTGTTTTAATGGTGTCCATCCCAAATGCTGTATCATTTCAGTGACGCTCTCTCGCATATTTAGCAATATTACAAAAGGTGCTGCCCTTCTTGAACTTTTTCGATGTACTCCGTCAGTCCTATCTGGTAAGGATCCCCCACCGCGCACCAGTATTCTAAAAGAGGACGGCAGTCTCCTTAGTAGATCTGTTACATTTCCCAAGTGTCCAGCCAATAGAACGCAGTCTTTGGTTAGCCTTCCCCACAACATTTTCTATGCGTTCCTTCCAATTTAAGTTGTTCTTAATTGTAATACCTAGGTATTTAGTTGAATTTACGGCTTTTATATTAAACTCCTTTATCGTGTAACCGAAGTTTAATGAATTCCTCTTAGCACTCATGTGGATGACCTCACACTTTTCGTTACTTAAGGGTCAATTGCCAATTTTCGCACCATACTGATATATTTTCAAAATCGTTTTGCAATTTGTATGATCTTCTGATGAATTTATTAGTTGATAAACGACAGCGTAATCTGCAAACAACCTAAGACGGCTGCTCAGATTGTGTCCCAAATCTTTCGTGTAGGTAAGGAACAGCAAAAGGCCTATAACACTACCTTGGGGAACGCCAGAAATCACTTCTGTTTTACTGGATTACTTTCCGTCAATTACTACGAACTGTGACATCTCTGACAGGAAATCAAAAAATCCATTCACATGACCGTGACGATATCCATAAGCACGCATTTTCACCACAAGCCGCTTGTGTGGTACAGTGTCAAAAGCCTTTCGCAAGTCCAGAAATACGGAATCGATCTCAAATCCCTTGTCAATAGCACTCAACATTTCATGTGAATAAAGAGCTAGTTGTGTTTCACAAGAACGATGCTTTCTAAACCCATGTTGACTGTGTGTCGATAGACCGTTTTCTTCGAGGTAATTCATAATTTTCAAACGCAATATATGTTCCAAAATCCTGCTGCATATCGACGTTAACGATATGGGCCTGTAATTTAGTAGATTACTCCGACTGAATATTGGTGTGACCCGTGCAACTTTCCAGTCTTTGGATGCGGATCTTTCGTCGAGCGAACGGTTGTATATGGTTGTTAAGTATGGAGCTAATGCATCAAAATACTCCGAAAGGCACCTAATGGTCTACTGTCTGGACCAGAAGACTTTCTTTTATTAAGTGATTTAAGCAGCTTCACTACTCTGAGGATATTTACTTCTACGTTACTCATATTGGCAACTTTTCTCGATTCGAATTCTGGAATATTTACTTCGTCTTCAGTTGGGAAGGCATTTCGGAAGGCTGTGTTTAGTAACTCTGCTTTGGCAGTACTGTCTTAGATAGTATCTCCATTGCTATCGCGCAGAGAAGGCATTGATTGTTTCTTACAGCTAACATACTTCAAATACGACCAGAATCTCTTTGGATTTTCTGCCAGTTGCGGCGACTTGAATTCCCTCGCCGCCTCGTCGGGGCCTGCTGTGGCGTGCTGCTGGGAGCTGTGTGTGAGGGTGTGGGGCCGCCCGCTGCCATCCGGTGCTTCCCGGCCACACTGAGCCCTCTCCCTGCGACCCAGCTGTCCCTCTGCGAGGGTCGACGAGTCGACTCACCTTCCTGCAGCGCGCAGTTCGCAGCACCGCCGTGTTAACATTTCGGTCGGTACCGGTGTCAGTGCCGCTGCCACTGAACTTCATGTTTTTACAAGTGGTTAAGAAAGACCTTCTGCTGGCAGTGGGACCTGTTGGGCCCTGCTGAAAGGCTTGGCCGATGTACTCAACGGCAGCTGGGTCTGGTTATAGTACCGGGGCTATTTAATGCAAGCAAATTCGTTCTTTTGGTAAAGAGACACGTGGGCTGCCTTTTGTGGCAGTCTCAGCAGCCTTACAGACCTTCAAATGCACCTCATCAAAAAAATGGTTCAAATGGCTGTGAGCACTATGGGTCATCAGTCCCCTAGAACTTAGAACTACTTAAACCTATCTAACCTAAAGACAACACACACATCCATGCCCGAGGGACGACATCGAGGACACGCTTAACAAGGGAGCATTCAACAAATCTCCCGGGCCAGGCGGACTACCGCTCGAGTTTTATCGGACTTTCCGCGATCTAATGATGCCCCGATGGATCAGCATGTACCAAGAACTGATGACCCCCGGTTCCCACGTGCCACCTGCATTCGTGGAAGGTCTCCTTATACCGATACACAAGCCTTCCACAGGTCGGACGGTCGAGGACTACAGGCCCATTACAATGCTCAACTCGGACTATAAAATCTTCGCCCGACTACTCGCCAGCCGCATAAAGAAGGTTCTGCCCCTACTCCTCTCAATGGAGCAAACGACACAGGGCGGAGTGACCAACATGCAAACGGCAACCACCGAATGCAGGGATTTAATAGCTATCGCCGAATCCTGTCGCCTTCGAGCTGCTCTGATCTCCATTGATTTCGACCACGCCTTTGACAGAGTTCACCACAAGTTCCTTCTGTCCGTTATGGCCCGCATGGGCTTCCCGCCTGACGTTCTCGACATCTTTCAGCGCCTTTTCCGTGGAGCTGCATCCCGTGTACTGGTGAATGGACGGATTGCGCGTCCCTTTCCGATCCGACGGTCAGTTCGCCAAGGATGCCCACTCTCCATGATCCTTTACGCGATCGCACTCGAACCACTTGTCGGAGGGTTGAAAAACAGACTCTCGGGAATGTCATTGAGGGATCACACCTTTCACTGCAGGATATATGCTGATGACCTTCCATTACTTGTCCGATCTGGTGACGAGGTACGATCGGTGATACAATGGATCAATCGCTATGGATTAGCAGCGGGCAGCCTCATGAATGTGGCCAAGTCGGCAGCGATGCCGATTGGGAGAGGTCTACAGGAGGACGCTTTAGGCCCACTCCCACTAGTTAATAAGATCCGGTTCTTGGGCATAACATTTACACAAGATGTGCGCCGCACGGCTGCCGTGAACTATGCACGATTACTACAGGCCAGACGCACAGAAGTTCGCCGGAACTTACTTCGACGGATGGACCTCCTACAGCGTTTGGAATACCTCAACCTTCACGTGGCGACTAAGATGATCCACATGGCCCAGGTCCTACCGATATCGACAGCGATGGCACACCGACTGCAAGCAGCGTTTGGATATTACCTTACCGCCGGACACCTATTCAAAGTCCGCTACGAAACACTCACCCTCCCTCCGCGTGATGGCGGACTGGGACTTATAAATGTACGAGCGCGAGCTGCAGCGTTATACTTGCGCAGAATGATGAAATTGTGGACCCACAAAGATGCTTCCCTTACGGGACGTCTGTTAGAGGAATTGCTGCCGGCGTCTCTTCTGCCACCTGTCACGGTTGCGCACATTACACCTTCACTCTCGCACCTCTCGGCATTTATTCTTGAGTATAGTTACGTGCACCCAGACCTTCCCAACACTCGCACTCCCAAGACGAGAGACGTTTACAGACTGCTGCTAAGGTCCATACCTCGGAATGTGATTGAGAGGAAGAGCCCTACGACCCTATGGCCGGTAGTGTGGAGAGCGGTCCAGAAGCCGTTCCTCCCCACGCGGGTACGAGCTGCGTGGTACCAGGTAGTGAACGGGAAGGTTGTAACACGACAAAGGCTGCACGCTATTGGGATGACGGATTCCCCCTTTTGCCCACGTTGCCACCTCGTGGATACTGACGAACACCGTTTAACATGTGGATGGGCGTTAGAGGTATGTCTGCTAGTGCAGAAGATCCTCGCCTGCTACCTACGTATCGCGCCTCTCACAATTGAGCCACGGCTCCTCCTGTGTCCAGAGGATACTTATTTCCCACCTGCGAAGACTCACGCTCTCACATGGTTCAAAGGCATGTCCATATACTACCTCTTTCGAGATAATGAGAAGATGGTGCTTGATTACTGGCAATTTCTCCAGGACAGTCATAGCACACTTGAGTGTACACCCCGATACCGACAACTATTTGCGAACTATTTGCGCAGTGTCTTCGACAACCCCCCCTCACAGTTGGGGAGTACCGGGCAGAGGATGACCGCCGACATGGGGCTCCACACGCCGCGAAATGTTGTACCAATTTGGAACATGGAATCTGTACGCAGATGGGCCATGCACATGGAATGGCGTGCGGGATTTGGTTGCATTTTTCTTTCTTCCTTATCTACCATCACACTATTAGTTTCAAATTCTTTTTCATAGTTTAGAAGGAACTCTTGTTCTGTTGTTGCTACGGCTGTAATTTTCTAATTTTGTTTGTCGTAACTGAAAGACGCCTTTTGTCCATGTATATATATAACAAAAAAAGGTTGGCAGCGAAAATAATTTCCAATTAAAAAAAATTTAAAAACAACAACAAAAATAAAAAAAACAAAAAAAGATGGATAGAGCGTAAAAATAAAAAAAATTTTAAAAAAAAGTGGTCAGCGTGACGAAAAAAAGTTGGTAGAGCACTATTAAAAAAATGGTTAACGCTCCTGCCTATTAAGCACAAGATCCCGGGTTCGATTACAGATCTGGTGCATATTTTCACTCCTCGCCGCTGATACAGTGTCATGTCCCGATCCAGCTGACACCAGTAATACCTTTGCTTTTCTCTCCTTTTCCCCCCTCTCCACCTTCAATTTACAGATAATGTACTTACAGCTGCGGATTCATCGTGGTGATAATTTATATACATATAAAAAAAAGAAAGAAAGAGGCAGGATTCGAACCTGCGACCGTAGCGGTCGCGCGGTTCCAGACTGAAGTGCCTAGAACCGCTCAGCCACTCCCGCCGGCCAAATGCACCTCAGTGTCTCACCTCTTTGCTCGTTTAATTTTTCATATGATTCTGTTACACTTCGTTACGCTCTTCATCACCAAAATGTGATGTGACTCTATAGCTACTCCTGAGTATGCCTTACTTATACGTAATTGATTTGGGAAGCTCTGTGTGGCTATGTCGTAATTCAGCTAAAATTTTCCGCTTTGTCTGCCCTTTTCCAAATATACCTCCTTCCCTAATGATGGCTGAACAGTGTTTTCACTACAACTAGCTAAAATATATTGAAGAAATCATTTAGTCTCTCTCCTCTATCAGTCCTGCAACGGAGTACATAACCTCCCGTATATTTTTCATCTGTTTATTCCGCTACTAACTTTTGTGGCAGTGGAGTGCTGAATTTTTCGTCTTATAAGGTGGTACATTATTAAAATCATTTATCTGTGTACTAGTTGGGTAATTCAACTCATTCAGTTGTACGTTCAGCTGACCTAAGTCACTGGAAGAAATCGTTTGAAATTGTGTATCACTTATTGTGTCAAGTATCATATTAAATTTCTCTTACTGGTGATCTTGGACTTTTAAAATGTTTGCGGTTTTAAAATTGTAATAAACAGCTGTTCAAACGAATGTTACACCCAATTCCTCCTAGACCTTCCACCTACTACTTCTGTTAGATGTATATTTATGTTAAGAGTCACTATTAATGTCTCTGCAGGAGTGTGCCAGTTGCGAGTCACATTTAAATTGTATGCCTTCCCAGCTGTTCTTGTATTTGGGGGGATTGTGTATTTTATTCCTTAAGGGATTTTATTTAGTTTTATAAATTGATAAAGGCTTTCCAACAGCCACAACCACTGGCGCGACTTGTTATCCATTCTGTATTGTGGGTGGGTGATGTCTATTAATTTAAAGTTTTATCCATGCCTGGGAAATTTATTACTTTTAGTGGGAGTAATGTGTAATTCATTTTACTGGTAAAACTCAGTTTGTTGAACCAGTTTGCAGTCACACATAGTTGGTAAGACTTCTTACATGTATTTGGAGACTTAATTATATTTCTGGTTTTAAGCCCTGTTGTAAATGGTATAAACTCCTAAAATTTTCTGTTAATGAATTGATCCTGTTCAAGTTCTTTAAATTATTGTGAGCGTTGTTACTCATTTTTGACAAGGTTTTTAATTTGTTATCATAGTAATACGTTAAGCAATAAAGTGTATGTCATGAAATAACATAATGGCGAAATATATGGGTCCAACTTCCATGTGTTTTTCCTTAACATTATCACAGCCCTTGTTGTGAGGTACCACACTCCTCCAAAAACAATCTACTTTGCGAAAAAGGAGGAAAAGAAAGGCTCAGTTTCATTTTCGACAAAGAAGGGCCCCTACTCATCCACTGGCTTCCAGGGGACGCAACAGTCAGCGCAAAACAGTATTGCAACACGCTGCTAACGCTCGAACAGGCTTTCAAGAACAAGCGCAGAGACGAATTCTCGAATGGTATAGTGCTTCTGCAGGACACCGCTAGGCGAAGAAGTCCCTCGAGCGGCTTCAAAAGTTTCTTTGCGAGATTCTGGAATATCCTCTTTACAGCACCGATACCTCTCCACGTCACTCGCGTATCTTCGGACCCTTAAAACAATCTCTGAAAGAGATTTATGATGAGCTGGGGCTTCACAGCCGTCAATTAATTGTGAAACTTCGTTGTAGATGACCATCAGCTGTTTATTTTTATGCTCAATGCTATCGGCTTACACCAGTAGACCATTATGAAGCCGGAGCCTAACCGACAGACAAAACTTTTGCAGAGCACAGGTCACAATATACTTAAAAAATAAAAAAAATGTGCCGTTAAATAATGTAGAAATTACTTATAAAGCGTAACCACCTTGTCATTACAAAATTTCAAGTGAACAACTTCGATGTTGGTAGAAAACCACAGCTTCTGTTACAATAAATAATCTCCAAAAGACAGATATGTAGGAGACGCACGCACAAGATATTCATACTATCTCGGAAAGTTGCTTTTCATTACAATGTTCTAAACAGGGTACTATCAGTAAAATGCAGTCTGGTTGGCAGACTAATGGGATAAGGATATCACGTAGAACAAAGTGGGGATTATATCAAAGTGTTGGAAGTAGTCACAATCAAGCCACAGTACCCCATTACAAACAGTATTGTAAGGTGCTTAAAAATGTTATTAGGAAGGCAAAGAGTATGTGGTACGCAAATAGAATAGCTAATTCAAAGGATAAAATTAAAACCATATGTGCAGTTGTGAAGGAAGTGTCCGGTCAGCAGCATAATGTCGACAATATAAAGTCAGTTCGTAGTAAAAATATTTCTGTTTGCCAGTATTTAACACTCACTTTCTGATCTTTGCTGGTGAATTAAATAAAAACTTAGTTTCTACAGGGAATCATATATCTCTCTTGGAAAGTGCCTTTCCGAGATTGATGTCTGAAATACTCCTCTGTGATAGTCAATAACTAAACTACTGAAGACTAAAGACTCTCATGCAAATGATGGAGTGCCTAGCAGAATGTTAAAGTACTGTGGTGCACAGGTTAGCCCTGTACTTAGCCATATTTGTAATTTTTCCTTTAAGAATGGTCAGTTTCCTGTACGATTAAAGTACTCAGTAGTAAAGCCGCTTTATAAAAAGCGAGAAAGGGAATTTTAGACCTGTTTCTATGCCATCAGTGTTTGCTAAAGTTACTGAAAAGGCTGTATATGTATGGACAATTGATCATTTTATTTCACATAATTTGTGATCAAATGTACAGTTCAGTTTTAGAAGTGGTTTGACAGCTGAAAGTGCTATCTCTGTAAGGTACTGGATGGATTAAACAAAAGTTTTCGAACGCTAGCCATATTTTTTGATTTTACTAAGGCGTTTTCTTGTGTTGGTCACAAAATATTCCTCCAGAAGTTGGACAGTTATGGAATGCGGGTAGTAGCTCACAATTGGTTCACCTCTCACTTTAACAACAGACAACAAAAGATCATTATCCACAGTGTTGATAATAGCTATGATGTGGGGTTTCAGTGGGGCACAGTAAGTGGTGTAAGTTCGTGAAACTCTTGTCGACCCATTTCATTACTTTGGGTATTATAACATTGACCTCTCTGTATATATATTTTCTTAACTGTATTTTCTTGTTAATAATATCAGCTTATTCCCAAGAATTAACAGCTTTCACTCAGTTAATACTAGGCAGAAATCCAATCTGCATTTGAGTTTTGTTCAGAAAGGTTTGCAGTATACTGCTGCATCCATTTTCAGTAAGCACAAAAATTCAAAAATCTTAGCAGTAATCCACGTGTTCTCAAATCGAAACTGAAGAGTTTCCTCATGGGTCACTCCTTCTATTCTGTCGGGGAGTTCCTTGAAAAATTAAGCTGATTCCTGTTGTTGATTGCGTTTACATAAACTCACGGCTTGTCTTTTTGGGTTCATTTTATCTGGTATTACTTTTATGTTGTAATTTCATGTACTGACATGTTTTTTTTGGGTTCATTTTATTTTATCTGTTAGATCATAAGAAAATGTCTGTAGCTGTAACATCGATAATGTGTAAATATTAGATGTGCATGTGAGATCTTTGGAGTAATTTTGAGTACATCGATATTATAATGATGTGGCTTAACGAAGAACGTATTTAACAAATGGTATCAACAAAGCATTTTCATAAAAAGGCGTACGGAGAAGTGACATGCGTGGTAATTGAAAGCATTACAAAATGCGCAACGTCAAATTAATAAAAAGAAAAGAACAAAACATACAACTAACCTCCTTTACGGTTATGTGTCATACATAAGTGAATATGAGGAAACTAGTGATTTGTAATCATATCAATCAAACGGGTATGGTTCAAATGGCTCTAAGCACTATGGGACTTAACATCTGAGGTCATCAGTCCCCTAGACTTAGAACTACTTAAATCTGACTAACCTAAGGACATCACACACATCACCGAGCGAGGTGGCGCAGTGGTTATCACACTGGACTCGCATTCGGGAGGACGACGGTTCAATTCCGCGTCCGGCCATCCTGATTTAGGTTTTCCGTGATTTCCCTAAATCGCTCCAGGCAAATGCCGGGATGGTTCCTTTGAAAGGGCACGGCCGACTTCCTTCCCTGTCCTTCCCTAATCCGATGAGGCCCATGACCTCGCTGTTTGGTCTCTTCCCCCAAACAATCCAAATCCATCACACACATCCATGCCCGAGGCTGGATTAGAACCTGCGACCGTAGCAGCAGCGCAGTTCCGGACTGAAGCGCCTGGAACCGCTCGGCCACAACGGGTATGTAAACGGTGGTATCTCAAACAGTGTTACCATACAAAGCTACAACTGTAGTACATACAATGAAGGGATTTTGTGTTACATCGATCTTTCAATGACGTAAATAGTCAAGTAGCTATTGGAAAACGTGTTAAGCTAACATTGTAAAATAGCAAACTTATAAAGGGAAGCCCTATGTAACCAAATTTCAAAAAAATATAATAAAAGATCGTATAGTAACTAAAAAGTCACGTCTTATACATAAAACGTGAGTATGAGGGTATTAGAGATTACATATAAAGTATAAAACGATATAAACTGGACAATTATTTACAGAAAAATTAGATACAGCATGACATGCAGAAATGTGAGGATGGAGAAGGGGGCCCTGCGATTGAAATATTTAATGGTTAGCAGTACATGATATGGAAACAAAGATGTGGTTATCAAAGAATATGAAATGTGTTAAAACATAAGAGAATGTGGGCTAGGGGAGGAGGGGGGGGGGGGAAGACGAGGAGGGGGGGAAATATAGGCTGGAAGAAGACATCTAAGTGACATACAGGAGGCACCTATTAAGTTTCTGTAATATAAGATTATTAATTTGGCATTAACAACCCACAGTGAGGGCAGCGGATCAACAAAGTAAGAATGCAATAAATAAGAACAGGTTACACTCATATGGCAGCATTAACCCCCCACCCCCCCACCCAAAAAAAAAGAATTTTTTTTTTTTTACAGTTGTACCAGCCATAACAAGGAGTCAGGATACGGTCAGCTTCAACGTTGGACATATTTACTTAGCTAGCCGGTCAAGAGAAAGGCAGGAGGCACATCTCTGAAAGGTCAGAGGTTCACGTGTGACATGAAAGTGCAGGAAAACGCAGAAAACTGGATCCGTCAGCAACCCGGGAGTTCCTTCACTGAAGGCGTCCACTGCCTTCCTATCCTCTGGGATTGGTGTGTGAATGTCAGTGGCAGTTATCTGTAGTTGTACTGACCTGGAATTGAAATATGGTTATTTATAGTTCGTTACATATAACTGTAGTTTTCTTTTCATTTGGGTGCATCTTGTATAACATTTCATACTGTGTGAAGCTTAAAAAAAATTTGTAAAACGGTAGCTCTTGCTCTTAAATGACATCTTGTGGAAGAAATATGAGATAAGGAGACGAATTACGGTTAAAAAATTCTCAGTCTGTTTGCAGAGTCTTCCCATTTCCATGAACTTGTGACGGAAAGAGGACTGTTTCAAATTTAAGAGATGAAGTGTTCAGAAAGAATCGATACTACGCTAAATACCAATATTACATACCAATTGGGTAATGTAGTGACATTATGTAGAATCATGGTGACTTAAAACAAGAAAGTGGAATTATAAAAATTTATATTTTGTCTACCTGTTCTGTCCGGTTTAGTAAGGTCACATAAACGCTTCTCTTACATTTTAGTGTGAGTAAATAAATATTTTGCTTCAAGAAATGGTTCAAATGGCTCTGAGCACTATGGGACTTAACATCCATGGTCATCAGTCCCCTAGAACTTAGAACTACTTAAACCTAACTAACCTAAGGACATAACACAACACCCAGCCATCACGAGGCAGAGAAAATCCCTGACCCCGCCGGTAATCGAACCCGGGAACCCGGGCGTGGGAAGCGAGAACGCTACCGCACGACCACGAGATGCGGGCCGAGGCTTCAAGAAAGCCTCAATTAATATTAGACTATAAGAGGTCTATGCTCTTTCAAGTAATATTTCTGTTTGGCTTCACCTATTTTTGTACTGCTTGTTATTTCATATGAATTCTGTCTCATCATCAAAGGTAGCTACGTAATAGCAGGTGAAATTATATCCAGCTTTTGAAAGACTAACAGAAGTGTATGGCTGACTGCCAGCAATAACCTGTAGAGAACCGATGTTGGAGCTGGACGTATTTACACTGCTTCGTAATTAGCCGCGGAAAAAAGTTACTCTCTTGATTCTTTTAATATTTTAACAAAAAAAACAGAAAGAAAGAAAGTAATTCACATAACGTTGAAAACCAGCACACCGGGAAGCTTGGTGGTACCTAGTGCCACATATTTGTTTTTACTGTTATTTCCTGTGAATCTTTGTGGGTATGATGATGACAAACGAGCAACTATAAAAAGCGATTATGATCCTAAACATTAATGTTCTCGTATTGGAAACTACACCATCCCATTCATTATGGAGTAGTCACTGAATTAACGAGGAGCAGTAGTCGGAAGAATGTTAACATCACAGTACAGTCTCTACGCAGACGTGGAACAGAAATTGTACAACGAACAACGAAAGAAAAGTTTCACCTACTGCGTATAGAAGTGGAGGGAATAAATACACCAAGTGTTGCCTGCATATCAGGCGTGCCACAATCCACCGGCTGGAGGCGTCGACAAAACGCACTTCACAGCTATGGCTCATTTTATTATTGGAAAGCAGTTAAAGCTTTTACGCCACGTTCTCAACGGAGTGAACGCCGTTAATCGTGATTTATGTCCATGGAGCGACAACTCTTGCGTGCAAAATGAAGCGTTGAATGCACTCGCGATGCTAGTGAACTCAGTACGAAGCGGACGCAGCTTTTCGGTATAACGTTAAACACTGCTGCGTATGACAGACGTTTAGTCACGCATGTTGCCCCAACAGGAACTCGAGTACAAAACACAGTGCCATTTAAAATACTTTCCTAGTTGAGTTACTATAATCTTGTCTTAAAATAAAACCACACTAAATTTGATTTGCTCCTGTCATAATTTACTCATTAAAAAAGTTAGAGAAAAAATTTACAATTAAATTTATATCTAATGTGTGCAGATACACGAGTGCATATCATATTTTGTTGGAAAATCATCATGTTCATTCCGGAAGTGATGTGGAGGAGTACAACTGCATGTTATGCTGCACAGATATTGTGGCTTACTTAAACTTGTCACCTTGATGCTCATTTTAACTGTACGTAGTGGTCTGCCGAATGTGTTCAGTGTCTACCTTGATAAGTGATTTTTCGCTTTTCGAACAGATTTTTACGACCAGTGACTCTTCGCTACACCTCAAAATTGAAAAAAAGATTAATCAACAATTAGTTAGACTCTCCTCAATTTGTTCAAAATCCAGCAATATAGTTATCGCAACTGTTTGGCACGTCTATTTGAGAACGTAAAGGAAAAACCATACCAACTACGAGCAATTTGCAAGGAAATTCTGTCTCCTGTTTCAGAAAAGAGGACAGAAATTAAAGAAGCACAAAGATAGAATAGACCAACTTGCTTCTCAAATTATTTTTTGTATTTATTCTAAACAACGCACTGTAAATCTGAAAGTGACTTTAACCAACGTTTTTTTCGTTTTTGCCATAACACGATCATTACTGCAAGAGAAAAATTAATAAGAAACAGAAAAATTTCGCATATGAATATTACTAAAGTATACTGTAACGACAATTTTACTTTTCGTCACCAGCGTTTAAATTTCACCTGTCGCCTTGCGCGAAATTGACGGTTAACAGTTATAATCGTACTGACATGGTTTTGTATGAATCCGAGTGAGAACGGATAGCATATTAGGAACGACGAACGTTTTACATCCGTATGTTCGTTACAGTGTGTGGCGGTCCCACCTGCATTTATTTTCCTCGTTTGTTGTCCTCGGTGTCGACGTGCTGCGTTGCTACACTGGCTGAAAAAATGGGTTGTCGATTCTGACACAGACTACTGCAAATTATGTAGTCGGCAGGTGCCCAGTTGTGTTTCATAGTACTTTAATTTCATTGTTCTCAACCCCCCAGTAATACACAGTTATATGGCCAGTGCACTATTGTTTAACTTTCGATAAGCTTCATTAATAGTCTGCAGACGAAACTCCACGTACTGCTACAATAGTTTCCTGCTGAACATCTACGAGCAGTAAAACCTAACCACAAAGTTCGCAGTTCTTGAAGAATACACAGGTACGTATGGAGCAGACACTGTCAATGATTTTACACACGGCCTAATTGCTTAACACTTGTTTCATAGTTAATTTGAAGAATTGTTGTTGTTCTAACCAACACAGGTTACTCATCTGAAACTCGACTGTGGACTGACTGTTTCGTGAGCAAAAATCATCACAATAATAGGTGCTGAAAGTACACATTGTTCGAAGTTTAATTTACAGAAATTACAATTAAAACTTAACTCATTAAATTAACAGAATACAACGAAAAGTTTGTTCTTTTTAGCAATTTCTTCTACTATGGGGGTTACCCCAAATTATTTGTTTCAATCGTGAAATTAACAAATATAGTTACGTAAACAATACTTTTGACAAAACTGTTAATTACTTTGGAATGAATAAAGGGCTGGCTTTCCTAACATGTTTTCGAAGAGAGCAAAATAGATACTTTGAGATTACTAGCAATTCATCTTGCAAATGTTTACAACTATTACAGAATTTATACTTGTTTATATGTCAACAACTGAATTTAAGTTACGAAACAATCACTGATCGCACCCTATAACAAACGGTACAAACAGGGAAGAGTCAAATTAAATTAGAAAATCAATTACATACATAAAACTAGCACAAAATTAGATCTGGTGTTATTTACTTTAAAACTGAGAGCCAATCTTTCTCTTTTATGGAAATGCAGATTATATTCACGTATGTTAATGATAATTAGTTAAAAGTAAAAAAACAAATTTAAGGAGGCAGATGGCAAAACAAGAGGGGAATTACAGTTATCCCAGCTTGCTTCGTCACAAGTGGTAGTGGATTATGTCGGACCCAAAAAAGACATTCGAGTGTTAATGATTTATCATCAATGTATTTACTTGGCTGAGTGATGAACAATGCAGTGCGTATTCAGCCTTGGGACAGAAATTCTGGTAGATATCTACATCTAAATATACATGATTACTCTGGAGTTCACAATAAAGTGCGTGGTAGAGGGTTCATCGAACCACCTACAAGATACTGCTCTACGGTTCCACTCTCTAACAGGAGGCGGGGAAAACGAACACTTAAATCTTTCCCTGCGGGTTCTGATTTCTCTTACTTTATTAAGATTATCATTCCTCCCAATGTAGGTGGGCGCCAACAAAATAGTTTCACACAAAGAGGAGAAAGTTGTTGACTGAAATTTTATAACTGTCGCAACAGAAAATGTCTTCTTTTTAATGATTGCCACTCCAATTGACGTATCATGTCTGTGACACTCTCTCCTCTATTTAGAGGTCATACAGACCGAGCTGCCCTTCTCTGAACTTTTACGATGTCCTCCGTCAGTCCTATCTGATGCGGATGCCACACCGCACAGCAATAATCCAGAAGAGGGCGGCCAAGCGCTGTGTGAGCAGTCCCTGTAGTAAAACTATTACATTTTCTAGATGTTCTGCCAATAGTCGAAGGCTTTGATTTGATGTACCCACGACATTATCTACGTGATCGTCCCAACTGAAGTTATTCGTAATTGTAATCCCTAAGTATTTAGTTGAATTTACAGCCTTCAGATTTGTGTGATTTATCGTGAAACCGAAATTTACCCTATTTCCTTCAGTACTCCTGTGGATAACTTCACACTTTTCACTATTTAGAGTCAATTGCCACTTTTTGCACCATACAGATATCTTGTCTAAATCATTTTGCAATTGAAGACTTTACAAGACGAAAAATGACAGCATCATTCGCAAGAAATGTAGGAGGGCTGCTCATATTGTGTCGTTTATGTAGATCAGGAACTCTGCAATTTTTCTGACGATTTTAGCGAATCACTGCTTTCAGTTCTTAACAGAAAGCACTTAACGCAGCAGTCTGTACTAAAACTCGATAATTCTCAAATAAATATTAAGCTAGTCTGAAAGGGTTCGTTTAGTAGGAAATTATGGTAAATTAACTTCAATTATAAATGTGCACGCTTTGGGCACCAAGCTTGCCTTAGAACGCCTTTTAAACATCCTTCCCTGTCTTTACTTAATGAATAAATAATTGTTGTGTTGTGGTCGTCTTCCACCCGAAGACTGGTTTGGTACAGCGCTGCACAGTAGTCTCTCCTCCTCAAGCCTCCACGTATGTGTATACATCGAGCACGGGTTCCCGGGTTCGATTCCCGGCGGGGTCAGAGGTTTTTACCTGCCCCGAGATGAATGGGTGTTGGTGTGTCGTCTTCATCATCATCATCATCATCATTCATTCCCATTACGGTCGGAGGAAGGCAACGGCATACCACCTCCACTAGGACCTTGCCTAGTACGGCGGTGCGGGTCTCCCGCATCGTTCCCCTACGCTCTGTCAAGAAGCATGGGACTTCATTTCCATTTCTCCACATACTCCACATACTCCACATACTCCACAATTTTTACCTCCTCAAACTTCCCTCCATAACTAAATTGACTATTCCTTGATGCTTCCGGATGTGTCCTATTTTTTTATTTTCTTCACTGCTGTTCAGTATCTCGTCATCATTTACCCGATATACTAGCGTAATCTTCAACGTTCTTCTGCTCCATCACATTTCAAAAGTTTCTTTTCTCTCCTTGACTGAACTGTTTATAGCCGACGCTTCACTTCCGTACAAGACTACTTGCAAGACAAATGCCTGCAGCAACGACTTCCTACCACTTAGCTTTACGTTTCAGGCTAAATGCTTTCCCTTTTTTTAGGAATCCCTTTCTTGGTATTTCCAGCCTACATTTTATATTCTTTCTGCTTCTACCTTCGTCAGTTATTTGGTGCACAATTAGTACACATCATTCGCTACATTTACTGTCTCGTTACCTACTACAATGCCTCAGCATCACCTGACTTAATTCGAATACATCCCATTACTATTGTTTAATTTTTGTTCATGTTTATCCTATAACATTTTTAATACTTTGTCCATTACGTTTGACAGCTCTTCTAGGTGCTTAGCCTTCTCTGACATAATAAATTGCAATGTAGTCGGCAGACCTCAAACATTTTGTTTCCTCTCCCTAAATTATAATTCTCTTTCCAAAATTCTCCTTACTTTCCTGTACTGCTTGTTCAATGGCTGAATAAAATTGGGGATGCTGCATTTGTAAAGGTCTGTCTTTATCACATAAGATGTACAATTCATAATTAGCGGTTCCGGCCACTGAAATCTTCAAATGTGATGCTAATAGGAAAACCGTGATGTACAATATAAGTTGAGTTAGCTGAAGCTAAATCTAGAGCAGGCCTAGGAATACATAAGAATAATAAATAAAAAGTAATGAGATGATTAACAACCATGCATACGAGCAGCACGTACACAAAAATATTCTGCTACAAGTACCTATGTCAGTATCTATACACACAAGGACATAGTAAGTGCTGGTGATGGGCTGTGTGCGTTCTCTATTTGTAAAAATAATTGGTGCCAGTAGACGGCATTAATGCTAGGGTAAATGAGTATCCAGTACCGTAAATTCAATAGTTAAAATGCAATATGCGTAGTCATTAATTACGATGGCTCAAATGGTTCAAATGGCTCTGAGCACTATGGGACTAAACTCCTGAGGTCATCAGTCACCTAGAACTTAGAACTAATTAAACCTAACTAACCTAAGGACATCACACACATCCATGCCCGAGGCAGGATTCGAACCTGCGACCGGAGCGGTCGCTCGGCTCCAGACTGTAGCGCCTAGAACCGCACGAACACTCGGGCCGGCCATTAATTAAGATTAATTCGTATGGCAAAATGAGCATCTGACAATAAAACGCAAAATGACATACATGTTTAATGTGGATTTTAATGTTAATTTTATATATTGCGTGAAAATTTATGTTTCATTGTCAGACGCTCATTGTACCGGATACTATACTGTTTACTCATGCACTCTAACATTAGTGCTCTCTACTGACCTTAGTTATTACTACGAATACAAAACGAATCTAGGTCATCACCAGCTCTCACTGTGAATTAGGTGTGTAGGTACTGACGTAGATACTTGTATCGGACTATTTTTATGCGATGTGTGGCTTGTATTCAAGGCTGTTAATCATGTTATTATTATCTGTTATTCTTATGTATTCCTAGGAGTGTTTTTTTAGCTTCAGCTAATTGCAATTAGTTTGTAATACCGCTGTTCTTCCGTTTGTAAAGGCTGAAACCAGTAATTAGCAACAGCACATCTCACGTGATCAGAACGGATCTTTACAAACAAAGTGCCATACATGAGCGAGGACTTATTTACAGACTTTATGTCTTTAGTTGATACTTTGAGGATAGGCAACAATCCTTTCTTACTCCCTCTTTAACCATTGCTTCCTTGTCGTTTCCTTCGACACTTTCAACTGCAGTATGGTTAGTCTACAAGTTGTGCATTACTGGCCATTAAAATTGCTACACCACGAAGATGACGTGCTAAAGACGCGAAATTTAACAGACAGGAAGAAGAAGCTAAGTTATGCAAATGATTAGCTTTTCAGAGCATTCACACAAGGTTGGCGCTGGTGGCGACACATACAACGTGCTGTCACGAGGAAAGTTTCCAACCGATTTCTCATACACAAACAGCAGTTGACCGACGTTGCCTGGTGAAACGTTGTTGTGATGCCTCGTGTAAGGAGGAGAAGTGCATACCATCACGTTTCCGACTTTGATAAAGGTCGGATTGTAGCCTATCGCGACATTGCTGCTCGCGTTGGTCGAGATCCAATGACTGTTAGCAGAATATGGAATCGGTGGATTCAGGAGGGTGATACGGAACGCCGTGCTGGATCCCAACGGCCTCGTATCACTAGCAGTCGACATGACAGGCATCTTATCCGCATGGCTGTAAAGGATCGTGCAGCTACGTCTCGATCCCTGAGTCAACACATGGAGACGTTTGCAAAACAACAACCATCTGCAGGAACAGTTCGACGACGTTTGCAGCAGCAAGGACTATCAGCTCGGAGATGATGGCTGCGGTTACCCTTGACGCTGCATCACAGACAGGAATGCCTGCGATGGTGTACTCACGGACGAACCTCGGTGCACGAATGGCGAAACGTCATTTTTTCAGATGAATCCAGGTTCTGTTTACAGCATCATGATGGTCGCATCCGTGTTTGTTGACATCGCGTGAACGCACATTGGAAGCGTGTATTCGTCATCGCCATACTGGCATATCACCCGGCGTGATGGTATGGGGTGCCATTGGTTACACGTCTCGGTCACCTCTTGTTCGCATTGACGGCACTTTGAACAGTGGACGTTACATTTCAGATGTGTTACGACCCGTGGCTCTACCCTTCATTCGATCCATGCGAAACCCTACATTTCAGCAGGATAATGCACGACCGCTTGTTGCAGGTCCTGTACGGGCCTTTCTGGATACAGAAAACGTTCGAGTGCTGCCCTGGCCAGCACATTCTCCAAATCTCTCACCAATTGAAAACGTCTGGTCAATGGTGACCGAGCAACTGGCTCGTCACAATACGCGAGTCACTAATCTTGATGAACTGTGGTATCGTGTTTAAGCTGCATGGGCAGCTGTACCTGTACGCGCCATCCAAGATCGGTTTGACTCAATGCCGAGGCGCATCAAGGCCGTTATTACGGGCAGAGGTGGTTGTTCTGGGTACTGATTTCTCAGGATCTATGTACCTAAACTGCATGGAGATGCAATCACATGTCAGTTCTAGTATAATATATTTGTCCAATGAATACCCGTTTATCGTCTGCATTTCTTCTTGGTGTAGCAATTTTAATGGCCAGTAGTGTAGATAACCTTACGCTCACTGCACTTATCCCTGTTACCTTCAGAGTTTCGGAGAGAGCAGCTCATTGAACACTGTCGAAAGCTTTCTGTAAATGAACAAATGCCTGTTTTCAATCAACCGCATCTAGTACGGATACAGAATGACGAGCAAAACTCAGATATTGGTGGAACGCGGGTTTTGTGAGCCTCCTAACTCCTCCGTGCATGGACTGCACTTCCTGAGGAGGGTTTCATTGACTCTCAGTCTGGTATCCACTTAACCTGCGATTGGTTTTATGTGAACGTTGCACTTTGAATTGCCCTTTACGCTTATTGGCAGATCTTTAACTGACGGGAGTTCTCCAGTAATATAATTATAAAATCATGGTTTTTGTGCCTGTTTGTGCGCAATATATTACGCTTATTTATGTTGAGAAACTGCCTATCATCATCCACGGAAAGCCTCTTGGAATTTCCGACTTTGTTGACTGGATCATTCTTTATAGCATATTGTGAAAAGTAACGGTCCTGTACTGCTCCTTCGGGGTACGTCTGAAGAGTTATCTCTATTAAGAAAGACAATCTGTGGTTTGTTTTCTAGGAAATGTTCAATATAGCCGCACATATTGATAAACCGAACGCTCGTATTTTGTTTATTAGGCAGTACTGTGCAGCTGTATCGAACGCCTTTTAAAAGTCAATTAATGTAGCGTCAACCTGTGCATCGGTACCCACTCCCTTCTGAATCTCGTGGACGAACAAAGCGGGTTGTGTTACACAATCTTTATTACCTGATTTCATGTTGATACCTAAAGAGGAGATTTCCGGTCTCTAGAAATGTCATAATACGAGAGCATAAAACACACTCTAGAACTGAACAAGGCATTGACATCAGCGATGTAGGCATATAGTTTTGTGCACAAGTTTGCCGGTCCTTCATAATCAATAAATTACGCTCAGAGTCGATATTTGCCCCTGAAAAAGTTTTGCAGTTGAAAAACTGGTTTTAAAAACTTATTACTTGATGTATCTGAAATCTTCTGGTGTCTCCAGGTATCTTCCACATTTACTAATTTCTTTAATTATTTTTAAACCTAACAGACTGATTTGATGCGGTTCTCCACAATTTCCTCTCCTGTGCAAACCTCTTCATCTCACATTAAAACGTGCACCTAAAGACCTCAGTTACGTGTTGAATACATTAAGCTCTGTTGGACTTGACTAGCATTTGGATGGGTGATCTTTCAAGTCTGCCAAGCGCTGTTGGCAAGCGAGGTGCACTCAGCCCTTTTGAGGCCAACTGACGAGCTACTTGACTGAGAAGTAGCGGAACCAGTCACGTAAAACTGATAACGACTGGGAGAGCGGTGTGCTGACCACATGCTCAGCCATATCTGCATCCAGTGACGCCTGTGGGTTGAGGATGACACGGCGGTCGGTTGTTATCGTTGGAAGCAGACGGAGTTTCGTAGTTTGTATATCCCTATATCTGCCTTCACTCTATGGCGTCCTCTAGTACCACGGATATTATTCCCTGCTACCTTATTAAATGTGTCATCACTCTGTCCCTCCTTATGGTCAGTGTTTTCCGCAAGTTCACTTGCTTCCTGATTCTGCCATACGATTCTCTTCTTTTATCGATTTTCCACAGTCCATGATTTAACACCATACAGTGCTGGGCTCTAAACATACATTATCAGAATTTTCTCCCTCCAAATAAGGCTGACGTTTTAAATTAGTAGATTTCTTTAGGCCAAGAACGCTCTCTTTGCCCATTCTAGTCAGCTTTTTATGCCGCCCTTACTGCGTCAGTCATGTCCTATTTGCCTTCCAAGGTACCATACATCCGTCACTTCATCTACTTCGTTGTCACCAATATTGATGTTAAGTTTATCGTTAATCTCATTTCTGATATTCCATATTGCTTTCGTTTTTCATTTTCCCTCAATCCATATTCCTTACGCAATCATTCAATACGTCCACGTCCCTCATTGTCACTGACGATGACAATGTCACCAACGAAATTTATAATTGATATCCTGACTTTTAATCCCGCTCTTAAACTCTTCGTTTGTTTCCGTCGTCTTTTCAATGAGTAGATTGAACAGTAGGCGCGAAAGAGAGCATCTGTGTTATAAAAAGATGGTTCTGAGCACTATGGGACTTAACTTCTGAGGTCATCAGCCCTCTAGAACTTAGAACTACTTAAACCTAACTAACCTAAGGACATTACACACATCCATTCCCGAGGCAGGATGCGAACTGCAGCATCGGAACCGCCTCTCTGGTGCTTGTACCTTTCCTAAAGCCAAACACTCATCTAACAGACCCACAGTTTTCTTTTCCATTTTTCTGTGTATAACTGTTGTTGGCAACTTCGATGCATGAGCTGTTAAGCTGACTGTGCGATAGCTTTTGCATTTATGTGCCCTTGCCGGAATTGTGTGGACGAAATTTTTCCGAAAGTGTGCAGTATCGTCAATTGCACACTCTCACTGGAAAGTCGTTTGGCTGTCACTTTCACAATGATTTAAGAAATTTCGAAAAAAATGTTGTCTTAGGTGATTGCAAATATTCTAAACCTCTGTCAAACTCTGACTCTAATACTGGACCACCTATGTTATCTGCACTGACACACTTTTCTTCTTCTGTCACGCCATCTGAGTTCTTTCCTCTCGAAGAGGCCTTCAACGTACTCTTTCCATCTGATTTCTTCCCTGCACTTAACAGCAGAATTTCACTCGCACTCTTGCTGTTGTCGTACTGGATTTCAATTTCAGTGAAGGTATTTTTGTCTTTTCTGTATGCTGAATCCTTCCGACAAAAATTTGCTTTTCAGTTTCTTCGCATTTTTCCTACAATTCATTCACTTATGCTATTATACAGCTCCCATTTATTTCGTTAGTAAATAACTTACATTCCTATTTTTTTCAACATTTTTGTACATTCTTCTGTCGCCAATAACTTGATGTCTTAAGTTACCCAACGTTTCTTCTCATATACCGTCTTTTAACCTGTAATCATCTGTCCAGCTTCTAAAGGTATCTATTCCCCTTCTACCGAACTGTCTATTGTGGGATTCACTACCGTACTATCTACAGCATCAAAAAACTCGAACGCGCGTCATTTATCAGCTCTTTAGTGTCCCACTCCCTTGTATACTAGTTCTTCCGGACCTTTCTATTAAACTGTAATTTACTCTCCATCATTATTAAATTCTGATATGGGTCTATAGTGCCGGTGGGTACACCTTATAATGCAACATCTGATTTCGGAATGTCTGTCTGACATGATGTAATCTAGATGGCATCTTTCCATGTCTCCAGGCCTTTTCCCTGTATTTCTCCTCCTCATATGATTCTTAGACGGAATAGTTAATAGCTGAAATTTATTGCAGAACTCAATTAGTTTTTCTCCTCTCTCATTCCTGTAACTATGCCCACGTTCTCCTGTAATCCTTTTTTCTACTCCTTCTACAACGCCGTTCCAATCACTTTCGATTACCAGATTTTCTTCTTCCTTTATGTACTGAATTACCCATTCAATGCTCTCATAAATTTTCTCTATCTCTTCATCTCCTGCTTGCCACATTGAGTTTTGTACCTGCACAATTGTTGTTGGCGTTGGTTTGGTGTAGATTCGTACGGCCAAAGACATAAGACCCCAACCCGTAAGACCCCAACGCGCACAAATTCCTTATTTTATACATTCGCTGGTTGCAAGCATTGCACGATTTAACCACCAAGTGAAAAAAATGCATATAATTTACTGCAAGATTACAAATACTGAGAGGAACACCGTTCTTTGTTGGTCCCTTTGAGACCTCACAAGACAATATGTGTCAAACAGAACATGAATGATAAAAATTACAAAATATGAACATCAATAAATAAGCAGCAAAGTGATGAAACATGTACTATGAAAAAGAGATGGGTTATTCTTTTTTTAAGCCCATAATTCGGTTCTTTATGTTTGTATTTCGAGATTTTGTAGTAGACACACATACAATTCAAAAGAAGTGCATCTTCACTAATCTCCAGCTCAATTAATTACTCAAAATACCACTAAATAAAACATAAAACTTTACGTGTTACGTATTAAAAGACAGGTGAAGGATTCTGGCTTTGATGTTATTTATCCATGCAGGGCTACAAGATCTGATATGATTTATGTATTCAGTATTAATTAGTAGTGATATAATTCTAATTGTGCAAGGCCAGAGATCTGAGAAGTTCAGTGGCATTAACTAACACCTTCAGCTATTGTCTGAAAGTATACTGCTTGTGTAGGCGACTCAACGCATTAAATAATTATTATTTTTTAGTTATTTGCCAAGAACATTCACGTGTTATATATTAACAACACCAAAGTGGTAATTTTAGCGGCAATGAATTTCTCTCATTGTCACATTTTGGTATGCAGGGTGTTAGAAAATTCCCTTTAAAAACATCTAGGACTTGTAGAGGGGAGTGGGTATATAATATTTTGAATAGGAATCCATGTCCGAAAAGTCTCAGAATTGCTTGTCCTCGTATGCAGTAAAGTAGACACGATGGTATGTACAATTTGTGTAACAACGCTGGTGTTCGCCACATCGAGCCGCTGTTGTAATGCATTAGTACCGTTCTGTACGTACAGTATGCTGGACTCTTTTTTGTTTTAGGATAATGGAAACACGTGTTGTTTAAATCATAATACAAACAAACGTGCTTTAGCGATAAATAGATGTTTCATTATGTTTGCTTTCGAATTATTACCTAATAATTATAACGCGTCACGCATAATTCAATTCCTCAAGCAGAAGTGGATGACTTAAACATCTGAATTGAAACCGTCGTAGAACGGAAATTCTGCGTTTCCGAACATTGGTTCCGATTCAAAATATTACGGACTGACTCCCCTCTACAAGTCCTAGAAGCCAGTAAAACGAATTTCCGAACATCATGTGTATGCTAATTGTGTATGATACTTCCAATCTCTGAAGTCCGTAAATGGAATATATTTCTCCAAGTTATCGTCTTGGCAGAGGCTACCATTGCAGGCCATGTTCATGGCCGAAGAAGGCAGATTGGTTCCCAATGTTCACCCGGCCCCCGCCCTGCCTTGCACTAACAATATACACTCCTGGAAATTGAAATAAGAACACCGTGAATTCATTGTCCCAGGAAGGGGAAACTTTATTGACACATTCCTGGGGTCAGATACATCACATGATCACACTGACAGAACCACAGGCACATAGACACAGGCAACAGAGCATGCACAATGTCGGCACTAGTACAGTGTATACCCACCTTTCGCAGCAATGCAGGCTGCTATTCTCCCATGGAGACGATCGTAGAGATGCTGGATGTAGTCCTGTGGAACGGCTTGCCATGCCATTTCCACCTGGCGCCTCAGTTGGACCAGCGTTCGTGCTGGACGTGCAGACCGCGTGAGACGACGCTTCATCCAGTCCCAAACATGCTCAATGGGGGACAGATCCGGAGATCTTGCTGGCCAGGGTAGTTGACTTACACCTTCTAGAGCACGTTGGGTGGCACGGTATACATGCGGACGTGCATTGTCCTGTTGGAACAGCAAGTTCCCTTGCCGGTCTAGGAATGGTAGAACGATGGCTTCGATGACGGTTTGGATGTACCGTGCACTATTCAGTGTCCCCTCGACGATCACCAGTGGTGTACGGCCAGTGTAGGAGATCGCTCCCCACACCATGGTGCCGGGTGTTGGCCCTGTGTGCCTCGGTCGTATGCAGTCCTGATTGTGGCGCTCACCTGCACGGCGCCAAACACGCATACGACCATCATTGGCACCAAGGCAGAAGCGACTCTCATCGCTGAAGACGACACGTCTCCATTCGTCCCTCCATTCACGCCTGTCGCGACACCACTGGAGGCGGGCTGCACGATGTTGGGGCGTGAGCGGAAGACGGCCTAACGGTGTGCGGGACCGTAGCCCAGCTTCATGGAGACGGTTGCGAATGGTCCTCGCCGATACCCCAGGAGCAACAGTGTCCCTAATTTGCTGGGAAGTGGCGGTGCGGTCCCCTACGGCACTGCGTAGGATCCTACGGTCTTGACGTGCATCCGTGCGTCGCTGCGGTCCGGTCCCAGGTCGACGGGCACGTGCACCTTCCGCCGACCACTGGCGACAACATCGATGTACTGTGGAGACCTCACGCCCCAAGTGTTGAGCAATTCGGCGGTACGTCCACCCGGCCTCCCGCATGCCCACTATACGCCCTCGCTCAAAGTCCGTCAACTGCACATACGGTTCACGTCCACGCTGTCGCGGCATGCTACCAGTGTTAAAGACTGCGATGGAGCTCCGTATGCCACGGCAAACTGGCTGACACTGACGGCGGCGGTGCACAAATGCTGCGCAGCTAGCGCCATTCGACGGCCAACACCGCGGTTCCTGGTGTGTCCGCTGTGCCGTGCGTGTGATCATTGCTTGTACAGCCCTCTCGCAGTGTCCGGAGCAAGTATGGTGGGTCTGACACACCGGTGTCAATGTGTTCTTTTTTCCATTTCCAGGAGTGTAGTTCCAAGAATTCGAATGGACCTGACATCGAACCCTATGGCACACCACCACTTCCTCCCTAACAAGCCGCTTCATCGCCTTGGAGACTTGCAATAACAACGTTTTAAACACTCAGAACGCTACAGCAGCTCCACGCCGTAGTACTGTTGTATGTTTATCATATGCTTTCTCATCAGTAGTACGATGGCCACTCACCGAAACTTGTATACACGGTAATCTCCCGGCTGATGCGCTTAAAATCTGGAACGTCGACTGTGGATGCCGGCACCGAGAAGTTGGCCGCAGACTGCCATCGCGAGTTTACCTCGCCCGCTTCCTAGATGGAATTTTTGATGCCGGTGTGCCTGCAGAGCAGAATGTGCGGCGTTTACAATAGATGCGGCTCTCAAACAGCCTCCAGCAAGTAACTGCTATTCTTTCGCGAGTTCCGATACGAGAGACCACCTCTAGTTCAACGCGTCCGAAACAACTTCGAAACTTGCTTTATCTTGGCGTATTCAGTAAAGTGTACAAGAGCTATGTCAAGATGTTTGAAAATAACAGCATGCAGATAAATCTCAATTAAACTGAGTATGAACTCAGAAGCAAAAGAATTGCGTCCTTATTGTAAGGGGTGAATAATATTAATTGTCAACATTAAGAATGCCATTACACTGGTAAAACTATGTACACGGACTTGCCTGGCTATGTTCACTATGTGATCAAAATGACTTACAAGTTCGTGACACCTTGCGTCGGTAATGTTGGAATTCAATATGGTGTTGACCCAACCTTAGCCTTGATGACAGCTTCCACTCTCGCAGGCATACGTACAGCTGTTGATCTGTAAATGTAGTCATTTCATGTACTTATTATGTACTGTTGCAACAATACATCTGGAATGGACTGAAAACCTCTAAGAGGGTGTACAATTTTTTTCCGGCAGTATATTTAAAACAATCAAGTCCTACAATTTGTGTCAAATTGATCAATTTAACCTGTGCAAGTAAACATTACTGTGGGTAAAGTAAGTTTGACTATAATGGAAAGGGCTATCCGTTTAACCGTTTCCGTAATGATTACGTGAACCAATTTTAAAAATTATTAGATTTGATTCTCTTAAATAATTTATAAGTAAGGTTGGTATTTCTGTTTGTTATTTCGAGAAGTGCTTTAATTGGTTTCGTTATCGATATTTGTTCATATAAATTGTACTATAATCTGCTGTTCTGATGACTGGTTAATGAACAGGTTTTCGGCCAACTAGACTGGCAATCTAATTAACAAATAACTTCATTGATTTGTTGTGTATTACTAAAAATTTCATGGTACATTTGTCTGTCTTTGTTGTGTGTGATTTGCTCCACTTTACACCGCTTGGCATAAGTTATATAAGAAGATATAGTAAGTTATTTGTAGAAATAACTTGTTGTAGACTTTCCCGCCGAATCAATTATTACTTCGGAGGAATTCCGTTATTTTCAGATTCGTTTACGCTCACGCAATCATGGTCATTTTCATAGCCGATCAGAGAGAATGTTACAAGAAACAGCTACCACTTTTACTTAACTAACACAACAATTATTAGAACAGGAAATGTATTCGCAGTGACGGAATATGAACCACCAACAGCTGTTTATTGGAATAACGAAAGTGGAAATTTCTGCCTGGCCGGGAATCGAGCCCGGATTTCCCGCTTTACTTGAGCAGTCGCCGTAACTGCTTGTGGCATCCGAGCACGAATCACAACCAGACCAAAACGTCCGCATGAGGTCATTTCTTCGTTTTCCGTTGTTTCTTTGTCGCTGCAAATTTCATGGAGGTGTATTCTGTCTGCGTAACAAAATGAAAGTTTGCTTTTGGCCAGACTCATTTCGCTTCTTTTATTTGTGAACCATTTTCAGTGGTATGTAATAGATATTTCGTTTTATACATATGATAAATGCATCACATAGTAGTTACAGTATGTCACTATGCTACATTTTGTCATGTTTTCTCTTGTTTTTCAAATTAGAAACAACTTTTGCAGCACAAATATCGTGACGTTAAATTCTCGTTCGGTATTACTTACGATTTCCAGTGTTGTTAGTCCATATTAGTCCATATGAATGATAATGGAGATGTCTTGGACTTCTCATTGTGTGATCTAAATGTGTGTGTTTCAAGAGTGTAGTGTTGCCAACTGTCGTTGTGTGTTTAGCTTCCGTCTTTTGTTTGTGTTGTGTTTGGGGATAGCTATTTTTCATTTCTTTTGTGCGTGTTTGTATTTTGTTACGTGTCGTTCCATGTGAGAGCGGCTTTAAAAAAAATAGCGCTTATTTGTGTGTGTGTGTGTGTGTGTGTGTGTGTGTGTGTGTGTGAGAGAGAGAGAGAGAGAGAATATATATATATATATATATATATATATATATATATATATATATATATATATATCTTTCTCTCTCACACACACACTCACACACACACAAATATGCACTTTTTTTTTAAAAAAAGCCGCTCTCACATGCAACAACACATAACCAAATGCATACACACTCAAAACAAGTGAAAAATAACCATCCACACACCCAACACAAACAAAAGACGGAAGATAAACACATAGCGACAGTTGACAACTCTACACTCTGTAAACACACACATTTAGATCACACAATGAAAAGTCCAAGTGATATGTTACAATAAATGTGGGTGAAAAAAGCCGGAAATTGCCCAGCTGGAGCATGAGGACCGAATGAATACATCTCTATTATCATACTCATGGACTAATATGGATTAACAACACTGGAAATCGTAAGTAATAGTGAACGATAATTTAACGTCACCGATATCTGTGCTACAAAAGTTGTTTCTAATCTGAAAAACAAGAGAAAAACATGACGAAATGCAACATAGTAATACACTGTAACTACTAAATAATACATTTACAATATATATATATATATATATATATATATATATATATATATATATATATAAAGAAGCATGTATTACAGGCGAGTGATGATGGTACACAAATAAAAGAAGCGAACGATTACGGCAAAAAGCAAACCGTTCAAAAATGGTTCAAATGGCTCTGAGCACTATGGGACTTAATTTCTGAGGTCATTAGTCCCTTAGAACTTAGAACTACTTAAACCTAACTAACCTAAGGACATCACCCACATCCATACCCGAGGCAGGATTCGAGCCTGCGACCGTAGTGGTCACGCGGTTCCAGACTGTAGCGCCTAGAACCGCTCGGCCACCACGGCTGGCCAAAAAGCAAACCGTCTTTTATATAATTGCACAGGCTGAACACACCTGCACGAATTTCATATGTTGTCGTCCATGTGTCATAACTTGCACTCGTTGATAGCGTATATTCGCCTCCAGGAAGGACGTGTTTTTTTGAGAGTAGAGGGCCTGGTATTGGCGAATAAATACAAAATTGCTGTGACTTTATTACTAAGAATTACGATGCAATGCTCCTTCGGACTTCGCATCGCACGTCTTAATAACACAGGCTGTCCTACAAAAAGAAACTGAAGCACCCAGACAAGGAGTAGGAAACGAAAAGGGACGTCATGTACTGAAAGGGCATACATTCAGTTATTACAAAATCGACTGGAGTTTTTAAAAGGGCTTGTGTGTATGAGCGCACGTATCAGTATGACACTACACGCTCATGGTCTGGATGAATGAGCTAATTTGGTTGGGAAGAATGTCATAAAGCCGTTGTAGACTCTCTTGAGGCGCACAGCTGCTGTAAATGGTCCTCGATGTCCTGGATATTGCAATGATACGATGTTGACGTCCCAGCTGGTCTCACACACGTTCTATAAGGGACGGATCTGGAGGTCTTGCTGGCCACAGAATGCCTTAATAACACGTAGACAGCTCATGGAGACACGTACCACGTGTGACGGGCATTGTCCTGTTGAAAAATGGCTTCACAATCCTATCGCATGAGCGATAATGCACGATGACGCTTACTGTAGGTGACGTAGTGTTGTGCCACTAGATTTTCCTGTCACTCCGGCCGTGACCTGCAATTATACCCGTTGGGTACCCACACCTTGACACCAGGAGTGAGACCATTGGGCGCTTCCAAACCACTGGAAAGATGCTACCAATCCTTATGTCGTCGCCAGTATGGTTAGCAGATGCAGTCTCCTTAAATTTCTTTTCCCCAGAGCTCTCTATAACGGCCTTGCCGCAATGGATACACCGGTTACCGTGAGATCACCGAAGTTAAGCGCTGTCGGGCGTGGTCGGCACTTGGATGGGTGGCCATCCAGGCCGCCATCCGCTGTTGCCATTTTTCGGGGTGCAGTCAGCCTCGTGATGCCAATTGCGGAGCTACTCGACCGAATAGTAGCGGCTTCGGTGAAGAATACCATCATAACGATCGGGAGAGCAGTGTGCTGACTCCACGCCCCTCCTATCCGCATCCTCCACCGAGGGTGACATGGCGGTCGGATGGTATCGGTAGGCCACTCAGGCCTGAAGACGGAGTGCTTTTACAGAACTCTCTATATCTGAAGACATCTATCTTGTACAGATATAAATCCTTTTTATGTCTGCCAATATCATTACTCTCACCATAAATCTCATTAGTATTATTGTTATTATTACTATTAGTGGCAGCAGCTGCAGTATAATAAGAGAATAAATCTCAAAAACAAAACAAAAAAATGGCTCTGAGCACTATGGGACTTAACTTCTGAGGTCATCAGTCCCCTAGAACTTAGAACTACTTAAACCTAACTAACCTAAGGACATCACACACATCCATGCCCGAGGCGGGATTCGAACCTGCGACTGTAGAGGTCGTGCGGTTCCCAGTAATATTTGTCACATTGAAATTGTTATTTCTTAAGAAACTAAGATGTATAAAGGATACTGTATGTGTAACAAGGGCTGGTCCTGTGTAGCAAGCGGCTTGCGATCATAATCAGACCAGATTGCTGGTCAAGGCACTGCTCGAAACGCCAATTCCTTCTGCACAACGAAAGAAGTACGAGAATAAATTTTAAAAAAAAGTGGCTCTGAGCACTATGAGACTTAACTTCTGAGGTCATCAGTCCCCTAGAACTTAGATCTACTTAAACCTTACTAACCTAGGGGCATTACACACATCCATGCCCGAGGCTGGATTCGAACTTGGGACCGGAACTACTTGAACCTAACTAACCTAAGGACATCACACACATCTATGCCCGCCGTAGCCGTCGCGCGGTTTCACACTGTAGCGCCTAGAACCGCTCGGCCATCCCGGCCGGCAATAAATCACATTAAAAGAATGCGAGAAGTAAAGTTTTTTGTTTGAGTCGCAATCCGGCACACAGTTTTGTTCTGGCAGGAACTTTCAAGTTAGTTGCGGTCCGCTTGTCGCTGAAGTAATGTAACTTTTATTATGGTCTTGTGTGCTAATTATAGACGCTGTAACGAGATATTGGCTTCCCCTTACGTACTTTAAGAGTGCTGCCATCTCGGGGCTGTAAGAGCACCATCCACTGTGATACAGTTATAAAATATTGAAGTTTAGTTCTTATACCTTGTGGAAATACCCAACATCTTTGAGCAAGAGACTCACAGCGAGACGAAGGGCCAACATCTTTGAGCAAGAGACTCACAGCGAGACGAAGGGGGAAGCGTCGTTGACTTTCTGTTGGGATTATTTAGAAGACCACGTGAAAAATTAGCAACCAGTATCACCGCAACTTGGCTGTTCTTTGCTGTTTAATAGTCAATGAGTGGCTGTAGCTGCAGAGTCTGTTTAAAAACTGTAACACATGCGGCAGTCTTATAGGAGACAGTACCGGGCAAAACTGGAAGAAAGGTTCCTACAATTACATGTCCCGAAACCACCACCTGTAGAGATAGGGGCAGTTGAAGATCTACAGTTCACAGCCTACATTGTATTTGCTGATGTAGCAGGCCTTGTAGCTGCAAAAAATCCTGACCTTATCGACGGCGTCAGTACAGCGACTGGTTAGTGACCATCATGGCATCATAGCAACTGTGGTTACCGAAAATAAATCAATCAAGAAGGCTACAAGAACATTTCCGCTAAATAGAGCATATAAGCAATTGTTAGTATCCCACTTAGACAATGAAATGATACCATTTAGTTCCATTATGATGGACGTTGATGAATTATGGGCGAAGTTTAAACGGATTGTATGTGCCGCGTAAATGGATTAAGGTCGGGAAAGACCCATAGCGGTTTAATATCAAAATTCAGCGATTGCTAAGGAAGCAGAGACCATTGGACTCTAATTTCAAAATATAATGCGCAAATGAAGACCGACGAAAGTCAGTATAAATTCATGTGTCTGTAAAAATCTCGTTGCACGAAGCATACAACTAAGACCGTCACACTTTAGCAGAAGTTCTGGTCCTAGGTGGGTCTAAATCCTCTGTCCAGTCATTCGATGACCAGTCTCGTGTGCCAATAGAAGAAAGCAAAACAAAATTCGAAGTTTTAAATTTCGCGTTTAAGAAATCATTCACGCTGGAGAATAGTGCAAATATACCGTAGTTGGCCCTCACGCAGAATACTGTATGGAACACGTAGTAGTAGGCATCCCTGGCGTAGATAAGCAACTGAAAGAGTTAAAAACAAATATGTCGCCAGGCAGGGATCGAATCCCAGTTTGGTTTTACAGAGAACTCTACGGCGTTGGCCTCTTACTTCGCTTGCATTTATCGCGAATTTCTCGCCCAAAACAAAGTCTCAACCGACTGAAAAAAAAAAAAAAAAACACACGCAGGTTGAAAAGTGTCTGTCCTATATGCTACGCTAAATCTGAGTATGTCATGGGCCACAAATAGGAGTTTATTTGTAAATTTAATGAATATTCTCAACCCTTGTAACATCGCTTTAATATTACTTTATAATTATACACGTTAGAGCAATGTTAGAGACCAGAGATGTTTGCCAGAGAGCTTAGCTATACTTTGTCACGGTAGAGTCGGAGCTCAGTTAAAATTCAGAGTGTCATTTCAGTTATTTCTTTGTTGGCGGGATTAGTACCCGAAGTTTCATTTGCAATCGTGACTTTATTTGACTGCACACTCGCATTGTGTGCTTAGTAACGTTTTTGAGTTTTAATGAAATCCCGTCTCGCATTGCATATCACGTATAGGGTAAGTGTAGCTTAATTTTGACAGTCAGGGCATTATTTCATAAAAACGAGATTGCAGAGCAGACGAGCGGTCCATTACGCACGGGTAAACGACAAGTTTCTTTATAACTATAGTTCATATTCAGAATCAGGCGCACTGACTGTAAGAGTGCATTTACGAGAACAAATTTAAAAGTTTAGTGGCAGTGAAATGTTTTACGAAAGTGCTACATTGTGATTTCAAACAGATTTAACAGGTAAAGTCAGATGCGTTTTATTGAGTGATCATTTGCTGTCTAATTACGATAACTGTTCTGATACAGTAATTTTCTCTAAACTAAGAAAGATTCGCAACATTCTGGGCCAACGTTTAATACAAAGTCATTTTGTCACACAGGTGGATAGCGTCATCATCATCAGTTATCTGCTATATTAGCAGGTCCTTTGCCTCTCCATTTTCTGCGATCCATTGCTTCCTTCTTAAGGCTGCTGTATGTTGTACAGTCCATCATGTCATCCAGTATCTGGAATCTCTTCCTTCCTCTCTTCCTTTTCCCTTCTACATAATCTTCTAAAACTGTTTTTATCAGTTCGTCATTCTTTCTTAATATATGCCCAATCCAATTTCTTTTTCTTCTCTTTATCACATCTAGTAACTGTCTTTTCTCTCCCACTCTTCTCAGTACCTCTTCATTTTTTACTCTGTCCATCCAACTTATTCTTTCCATCTTCCGCCATGTCCAGATCTCAAAAGCCTCCAGCCTTTCTCTGTCTTTTTTCCTCATAGTCCATGTTTCAGCGCCATATAGAAGAACACTCCATACAAGACATTTTATGAGTCTCTTTCTGAGTTCTCTCTCCAGACCGCTGCAGAAGATTCTCCTTTTCTTATAAAACGCCTCTTTTGCCATTGCTATCCTTGTTTTAACTTATGTGGTGCACTTCCAGTCGGTGTCTACCCTGCTTCCAAGATACTTAAAATTTTGCACCTGTTCTAGTGTTGCTCCATTCAGCACAATTTTTATTTCCTTATTTCCTCCTGTTGCCAATACTTTTGTTTTACTTGTGTTAATTTTCATTTCATACTTTTTTCCGTTAGTTGCAATTGTGTCCACCAAATCCTGTAATTCTTTTTCCCCTGTGGCTAGAAGGACCATGTCATCAGCAAATGTCAAGCACCCTACTCTTCTTCCTCCAATTTCTACTCCTTTGTCATCTAATGAGTATTGGTCAATCATATTTTCCAAGTACAGGTTGAAAAGAGTAGGTGATAAACAGCATCCTTGTCTTACTCCTTTCCCTAGTCTGATCCAGTTTGTACTTTCTCCTCTCACTTTAACTGAAACTTTTTGATTAAGGTATAATGAGTTTATAAGTCTTCTGGTTTTCCAGTCCACTCTCTTTTCCCTCATAATAGTCGCCAGCTTGTCCCAAACCACATTGTCAAATGCCTTTTCTAAATCGATGAAGCGCATATATAGGTCTCCTCGTTTTTCAATAAACCTTTCTCCCAAGATTCGTAGGAGCCCTATTGCATCTCTGGTGCCCGTATTCCGTCTAAAGCCAAACTGCTCCTCGCCGAGATTCTCCTCTATTACTTTTTCAAGTCTTTAATTAATTATTCTTAACATCACTTTGGCTGCATGTGAAATGAGGCTGATTGTCCTGTGCTCGCTGCATTTCTTGGTTCCTTGTTTTTTCGGTAATGGAATCATTACTGTTGTCAAAAAGTCCTCAGGCCATTCACCACTGTCATATATTTTATTACATAACCTCAATATTTCTCTTATTCCATTGTGGTTCAAGCATTTTAGTATTTCTCCCGGTATTGTATCTGTACCTACTGCTTTGCCATTTTTCATTGCGGCAATGGCAGACTTTACTTCTTCCATTACGATAGTCGGTCCTTTCTCTTCATCTCTTACACTGTTGTGTGATTCAAGTTCCAGAGTTTCTGGTTTGCTATTTGTGTCGTATAGCTCTTTTATATGTCCTTCCATCTCTGGAGGACATCGTCACGATCTTTGTACACTACCTCTTCGTCTTTACTCAAAATTTCCATAGTAGCACTTCCTGCTCTGTTTTGTTCCCATGTCATAGTCTTTACTCTGTTGTATAGCAAGTCGTATCTTCCCTTCCTGTCCAGTTCTTCAATTTCATCACATTCCTCCTTTAGCCATTTTTTCCTAGCCTGCTCTGATTCTCTTCGCAGTTCGTTATTTAACCTTCGGTATATCTTTCTTGCATCTTCAATGTTCTTGTTTTTCAATTTTCTTCTCTCCTCCATCTTGGAAATCATTTCTTGTGTGACCCATGGTTTTTTTGACCTTTTCCCTTTTACACATCCTATATTTTGCTGTCCTGCTTTAATGATTCCTTCTTTCAGCATATTACAGTACTCGTCGGTATTATCTGGTGCTTCTTTGTCTCGTAATGTGTTTAGAAAGTCCCGAGACAGCATTTCTGTAATTTGTTCTTTGTTGGACCTTATCTTCTCTAAATCCCACTTCTTCACCATTGTCGCCTTTTTCAGTTTTTTCATTCTTATTTCTATTTCTGCCATAAGTAAGTTGTGGTCACTATTAATATCTGCACCTGGTAATGTGTGCACCTTCTTGATTCCATTCCTGTATCTTTCTTCTACCAGTATAAAATCGATTTGGTTTCTGTATTTATCCCCTGGCGATTTCCAAGTGTAGAGCCTCCTCTTATGGTTCTTGAACCACGTGTTTGCCGCTATCAGCTGCCTTTCCCTGCAGAAGTCAATTAACCATTCACCTCTGTCATTTCTCTTTCCAAGACCATGACTGCCTACAATGTTTCCCTCTTTCCCTTCTCCCACAATGGCGTTCCAGTCTCCCGTTACTATTTTGCAGCATTTTTTATTTTCGTCCATTATTCTCTCTATTACATTGTACGTTTGCTCTACAATTTGGTCATCATGTTCTGAAGTTGGCATATACACCTGGGCAATCAGTAAATCTTTTTGTGCTCCTTACAGCCTTACACCAATAACCCGGTCATTTGCATAGTCTACATATTCCACACATTTAGCCAATTCCTTTGTCATAATCATTCCTACTCCATTAATTCCTTTTACTACTCCTCCTGAGTAGTAGAATACATATTCATCTGACTGCAACTCTCCATGTCCATTCCATGGATAGCGTACGTAAATTTTATTGAGAACGGATTTCTTTCTCGCAGTCATATTGTTTGATCGGCCAGATACCCTCGTTTTCACGTCATAGAGCGTTTCTCAATTATTCAGCTTCACATTTTACTGACTGGACAGCTACACGAAGATTAAAACATTTTAAAGGATGCTTTCGAGGTGACTTCTGTATATAAGAAGGGTATAGGAACAGAACAGCAAAATTACAACTCGATACCCTTGATATCGGTTTGCTGCAGAATTCTGTACATATTCTCAGTTAGAATACAATAAATTTACGTAGCTGTAAGCATACCCAGTGTGCAATGGTGGGTTGGATCTGTGAGCATTTGCGAGGCCATGTGGGTGGCGTGCTTGAGTGATGATTAATTGAGTAAGTCCACTGTATCGCAGTGCCGCATACGTTTACTCATGCAGAGCACGCGCATACGTTGTTTGGGTATTTTTTTCGTAAATTTAATGTACTTAAATTTTCTACTGAGATACGTTTTCGCTGGATGCCATGTTTTCCGAGGTATTCGAGAAACATGTACAAAAGTGACCTGCAAAGGTAACCCCACCCTCACACTTATCCCTAGGCAGTCATGAGTTCTAGTATGTTGTTCGTGGCTCTCCCTTCAACCACCGAACAAAAATTTCCTACTAGTCGAACTATTTCTGGTATTCGACCTTTTTCGGTCTCTGTTGATTGATCTATTACGCCACCAGGAAAGTCAGCTATTTCATTAACATTATTAATTTCAACGTGCCCGCGAGAGTAATGAAAGGAAAAATAGACTTTTGTAAATGTTGCACTAATAGCAAGAACACTGACAATTCGATATAAACGTATACCTTACAAACAGAGTAGTTCCGTTTCAGACGGCCTGACGAATCACTTCAGTATAATTTGAATAGGAATTGTCTATACAGACTCACAGGAACCTACACTTTACCAAACAGATTAACAGATGCTGCATATTGCTGATTGCTGCACGATGAGTTATAAGCGTTATTCGAGAACTTACCCTTGCAGAAAGACCCCTGCTGTTAAAATTTTCAAAATTATGAGGTAAAAATTACACAAACGTAAATTTTTCATTTTGTAACTGCTGGACTAAAACGCTGGCTTAGTAAGGCAAGTCAATGAAGACCAAAAAAGGTTGAATATGGAAAATAATTCGTGCAGTTGCACATTTTTGTGCAGTGGTAGCCACGAGGGACAGCCACGAGGAACGTACTACAAATCCTGGCCGGTAAGGGCTGAGTATGGGAGCGAGAGTGCGTTTTTTTGTACTTTTTTCTTGAATAACCCGAAAACTATGGCCTCTGCGAAAAACATAGGCTATCCCAGAAAAGCTCTGTTCATTTTTTTCTGTACAACTAATAGTTTGCGCGTAGCGAGCTAGATAATATGAAAACCTCGTGCGTGGTTTTCGAACGACAGGTACAGAATTGCGGGTTGCATAAAAGACATCGACAGGAGCAACTGAATCACCCTGTGTACGGCATAACTAAAGAAAGCTGTGCGCTCCTTTCGTCGCTGGGACTGACATCATTACCAGGGCTGCGTTACAAGGTGTTATCGTGAGTTAGTTTCATGTCCCATGGGTCATTTTACACTATAAATTTTAATGATTTGGAAGGAGTCATTTTACGTTCACATCGCAAATTAACTTGTAAATATGACTACATGGTGAACATGTATAAATTTATTTTATTTTATTTATTTTTTTAATATACAGACGTGAGTCAATAATTCCTACCCACCTCCTTTTACACACTACAGTAATAAAATTCTTTTATAGGAAGGGTTGCCAGTGAGAAACATTTTCAGTTTGTTTTGAAAGGAAGTGTTGCCAGGGAGAAACATTTTCAGTTTGTTTTGAAATTTTACTATTCTGCCTGTCAGACATTTTATAGCACTGGGTAAGTGATTAAAATTTTTTGTTGCACCATTGTGCACCACTTTTTCTGATAAAGACAACCTTAATGAGGATAACTGTGTACATCATTATTCCTTTTGACCTATAGTGGATTATTTACAACAAATTTCACGAGGAGATAAATATACTGTGAAGCATTAGTCAGAATGCCCAATCCTTAAACAGATGTCTACAAAGTGATCGTGCCTGAGCACCACACATTATTCTTACAGCACATTTTCGTACAGTGAAGACTTTCTTTCTTAATGATAAGTCACCCAAATAAATGGCTCTGAGCACTATGGGACTTAACATCTGTGGTCATCAGTCCCCTAGAACTTAGAACTACTTAAACCTAACTAACCTAAGGACAGCACACACATCCATACCCGAGGCAGGATTGGAACCTGCGACCGTAGCGGTCACGCGGTTCCAGACTGAAGCGACTAGAGCCGCACGGCCATACGGGCCGGCTAAGTCACCCAAGAACATTATTCCACACGACATTATTGAATGGAAATATGCAAAATATGTTGGCTTACTGATTTGGCTCTCCCCAAGATTTGCTAAGACTCCAAGTGTAAATTGGCTGGACTAAGTTGTCTTTGGAGTTCCAAATGTGCTTTTTCAGTTTAAATTCTTATCAATATGAACAACTAAAAATTTTGAAGTTTCAAACGCATTTAGTACTCCCTAATCATTTGCTACACTTGTCATTGGTGTATTACCCCCATATGTGCAGAACTGAATGTGTTGCGTCTTTTTAAAATCGAGTTTGTGATCTTTTAATGGTACTGTTAAGAACTTGATTTACCATTTCTTCTTGTTCTGTATGTACGCTTGGACCGATTACTGTACTAGTGTCATCTGCAAAAAGATCTGATTCTGCTTCTTGTGTATTAGACAGAAGATCGTTTACATATGTGAGAAACAATAGTGAACCTAAGTTTGAACCTTGGGGAACCCCATACGTGATTTCTTCCCAGTCAGACTTACGTCCCGCCGAGCGCGGTGGCGCAGTGGTTAGAACAACGGAATCGCATTCGTAAGAACGACGTTTCAAACCCGCGTCCGGCCATCCTGATTTAGGTTTTCTGTGATTTCCCCAAATCACTTCAGTCAGATGCCGGGATGGTTCCTTGGGAAGTGCACGGCAGACGTGCTTCCTCATTCTTCCATTATCCGATGGGACTGATGATTTCTCTGTCTGGTTCCCTCCTCCAAACCAACCAACCACTTTAAGACCCAGGACGAATTACAAAGTACAACATCTTGCATTCTTTTACTTAGATGTGTTATTACCCACTGGTTGGCTATACGGTAAATCTTGTTAGACTTCAGTTTATCTAGGAAATTAATGTGAGAGTCAAACGCCTTCGGTAGGTCGCAGAAAATACCTAACCGGCTTGATATCTGCAGATTTTGGTAAATTATTTGTCCAGCGTGTTTAGTTACTCATGTTACTGACCGATGATTTTGTTTACTGGAGCAGCTTGCATTCGTTATGGACAGTGGAGATGCGGTACAGATGCAACAGTGCGGCACTACGGAAAATAAACGGCCGTAGTACACTTCCACGGCGAGAGAAGAGTCGTCGCCTCGAGGCGCCTCCCTGTGGATTATTCAGGGCCCTGGGGAGGCGTGCCTTGAGGTGGTGCAGTTCGCAGCCGCCCCTGGACTCATGCAGGCGTAACGAGGGCTCCGGTAGCGTTGGCCGGGCGTGAGCCCACGCGTGTCCAGAGCGGCGGACGCACAATGCCTGGCTGGGTGTGCACGCATCATCCCGCGGGAAATTACACCGGCGCTACCACCACACCTCCCCTCCGTGCAATGAGAGCCTCAAAGGGCACTGGGGGCGCCAGGTACACTCATTTTGGCGTAGAACAACGGAACCTTCACGTTGCACGAGATCTTTGTTTGCTTGGGCCTAAGGGTACGGAGCGTGCTGATGGTTCATCTGGGCAAACATAAATTCAATATTTATTAATAAAAACTCACTTCACTGTAAGAGCAATTTCACCATCGCTGATCATAACACACTTTAATCTCCAGATGCATTTCATCGCATTTGACAATAAGAAGATAAATTTTTCATCTTACATTTGTTAGTGAAAAATATTTTGCTGTAACCTTTCAAGCAAAAGTCTTGAAAGGAGGATATAAAATGAACATCAACAAAAGCAAAATGAGGACAATGGAATGTAGTCGAATTAAGTAGGGTGATGCTGAGGGAATTAGATTAGGACATGAAACACTTAAAGTAGTAAAGGAATTTTGCTATCTGGGGAGCAAAATAACTGATGATGGTCGAAGTAGAGAGGATATAAAATGTAGACTGGCAATGGCAAGGAAAATGTTTCTGAAGAAGAGAAATTTGTAAACATCGAGTATAGATTTAAGTGTCAGGAAGTCGTTTCTGAAAGTATTTGTATGGAGTGTAGCCATGTATGGAAGTGAAACATGGACGATAAATAGTTTGGACAAGAAGAGAATAGAAGCTTTTGAAATGTGGTGCCACAGTTGAATGCTGAAGATTAGATGGGTAGATCACATAACTAATGAGGAGGTATTGAATAGAACTGGGGAGAAGAGGAGTTTGTGGCACAACTTGACAAGAAGAAGGGACCGGTTGGTAGGAAATGTTCTGAGGCATCAAGGGATCACAAATTTAGCATTGGAGGGCCGCGTGGAGGGTAAAAATTGTAGAGAGAGAGACCAAGAGATGAATACACTAAGCGGATTCAGAAGGATGTAGGTTTCAGTAAGTACTGGGACATGAGGAAGCTTGCAAAGGATAGGGTAACATGGAGAGCTGCATCAAACCAGTCTCAGGACTGAGGACCACAACAACAACAACACGTATACAGGTGTATCCGGAATGAGTGTTCATAAACTAAAGCACCAAAGAAACTAGTATAGGCATACATATTCAAATACAGAGGTATGTAAACAGGCAGAACACGGTGCTGCGGCCGGCAACCCCTACATAAGACAAAAAGTGTCTGGCGCAGTTGTTAGAAAGATTAGTGCTGCTACAATGGTAGGTTCGCAAGATTCAAGTGAGTTTGAACGTGGTGTTACAGTCGGCGTACGAGCGATGGGATACAGCAACTCTGAGGTAGCTATGAAGTGGACATCTTCCCGTACGACCATTTCACGAGTTACCGTGAATATCAGGAATCGGGTAAAACATCAAATCGTCGACATCGTTGCGGCGGGAAAAAGATCCTGCAGGAATGGGGCCAGTGAGGACTGAAGAAAATCGTTCAACGTGACGGAAGAGCAACCCTTCAGACAATTGCTGCATATTTCAGTGGTGGGCCATCAACCAGTGTCAGCGAACCATTCAACTAAGCATTATCAATATGGGCTTTCGGAGCTGAAGGCCCACTTGTGTACCAATGATGACTGTACGACACACAACTTAACGCTTCGCCTGGTCCCATCAATACCGACATAGGGCTTTTGATGACTGGAAACATGTTACCTGGTAGGAAATTGGATCGAGCGGATGGACGTGTACGGGTATTGATACAACCTCATGAATCTGCATGTTAGCAGGGAACTGTTGAAGCTGGTGAAGGATCTGTAATTGTGTGGGGCGTGAGCAGTTGGAGTGATATGAGACCCCTGATACATCTAGATAAGACTCTAACAGGTGACACGTTTACATGTATGAGGAACAATAGTGGACCTAAGACTGAGCCTTGGGGAACCCCACACGCGGTTTATTCCGACTCAGACTTACGTCCCACCGAGCGAGGTGGCGCAGTAGTTAACACACTTAATTCGCATTCGGGAGTACGACGGTTTAAACCCGCCTCCACCCGTCCTGGTTTAGGTTTTCCATGATTTCCCTAAATCGTTTCAGGCAAATGCCGGGATGGTTCCTTTGAAAGGGCACAACCGACTTCCTTCCCCATCCTTCCCTAATACAATGGGATGATGACCTCGCTGTTCGATCCTGTCTCCCCCCTTCTGAAACAATCAACGAACAGTCACAATGGGACAATGTAATGCTTCATTCAAAAGTAACCACCCAACGCATTTAAGACTTTTATCCCACTAGTAGACGAGATGATCAATTCCTGTTTCGTAGACCGCGGTAGGCCGCACTCGTAACCGTACCCACTCTTGCATTCCTTCTTCCGTCTGAAACCACCTTCCATGCATGTCTTTCTTCAGGTCGCCTAAGATGTGAAAATCACACGGTGAATGACCCGGGTTGCTCGGAGGATATTACAGTGTTTGTCAACCAAATTGTGAAAGAGAGGCCTTCGTCCGATTGGCAGTGTGGAAGTGGGAGTGGGCGTTATTGTGCATCATCACTTCACGTGGCACCACAATTTCGAATCCGAAGGCAGACGGCACAGCCAAGAGTGCAAACATCCGACATCTCCCCTGCCCAAGAATTCCAAAGCTGTTCACAAAGGTTGCGCTAAGGTCATGATGAGCATCTTCCTCGACTGCAGGAACTCTGCTCGTCGAATTCCGCGAGCGTTGAACCAAAAACAGTGTGCAACTCTACGCAAACTCTTCGCAGAATCTGCGACGTGCCGTAAAGACAAAACGGCGAGAAATGCTGTTGGACGGAATCATCCTGACGCACAATAACGCCCGCCCTCACAGTGCCGATCGCCAGAAGGCTACGCTTCAGCGATTTGGTTGGCAAACACTGCAACATCCTCTGTACAGCTCGGACCCTTCACTGTGTGATTTCCACATCTCTGAAACATTGATCTGAAGAAACACATAGGTTGACGTCTGAGTCGGACGAGGAAGTGCCGGAGTGGGTACTGTTGTGCATCCGTCAGCGGCCGACCGCGTTTTAGGAAACATGAATTAATCAACTCGTCTGACAATGGTATAAATGTCTTACCACGTACGATGGTTACTTTTGAATGGAACCATTCCATGGTCCACTTCTGGCGAGTGTTCTGTTTTCATTTGACTAACACTTCCAAAACGGCAATGACATAATGACACCCCAACGTCGCTCGTACACATGGTTAATCACAATGTTTGCCCAGTGACGTCATCCAGATAGTGAGCAATTATGTCTGCCAAACAACGTCGTTTAAACACTGAGGATGGACACTTTACATACCCGTCACACTGCTGTTCCATAGCCGTAAAGTTGGTTCAATGGCTCTGAGCACTATAGGACTTAGAACTACTTAAACCTAACTAACCTAAGGACATCACACACATCCATGCCGGAGGCAGGATTCGAATCTGCGACCGTAGCGGTCAGTAAAGAGGGAAACAGATTAAGTAGCCTCTACCACAACAGAACGCATAGAGAAGAACTGCGAACAGACGATAACTTCAGTTCTGGCGCTCACTGGCGTGGAAGCTGTATATCTTCTTGCACCCACAGCCGAGCACCATGCTACGAGTGTCAGTTAAAAAGTAACGCTTCCTATTTCTTGTATTTGTCAAGAATTTCAAATGCAGCTAGGTAAATTGAAAACCACAACAGTGACGATTTATTTATGATTTTCCAGTATAATCTCCTTCCATTTCCGAAGTTTTGGTCCGTCTTTTAACAATGGAATGTACTTCAGTATTGTAAAATTCACGTTCCTGCTTCTGAAGCCATTGACGCAAGGACATTTTCGTGGGCTCCTCATCTTCAAACTGAATCCCACGATGAGCTTCTTTTAGCGGCCCGAACACACAGTTTTGATGGAGCCACGCCAGGACCTATACGGGGGATGAGACAAGACTTCTCACCCATATTTCACAATCTTTTCTGATGACTGCTGTGTAATCAAACCTTTGAGTTTGCAAGTTGTTGAGTAATCAGCGTCACACTACTTATATAGTGCTAGTTTGAGAGATTGCAGGGCACTCTCAATTTCGATACAGTGTCATGTTGCTTAATGTTCATAGGGAAGATGATCTTTATTACTTGGTTGCTATATTTGATACGATCTGACTTCATTCGTAAATGAAGTGGTTGGCAGTAGTTAATGCTGCTGCTTGTGTGTTCTGGTGAAGGCATAGCAGTAGTCTTTACCCGTGTTCACAGGAAGAGGGTGCCGAGTTAAGGGACTCCGGAACGCTCTATACTTGCAATGTTAAAATAACGCTTATAAATTACATCTTTCCTCACAAAGTATTTGAGGTAGGAAGTTGAACTTTTTACAGATTATTTATTGGAATATGGGCTACAACTTAATACAGGGATTTTACAAAATTTTAGTTCAGTTAATAAAGATGATTTTTTTTGTCAATTGTAGTGAAAATTCACAACATTTTTTTGCAATTTTTTATTTATATATTCAAAAATATACAGTTTTTTGGAAAAAGGCTGTGGGTACTGTGTAATATTTACTGAAAGTTTGAAACAAATATGTTTGGAAGATCCTTAGAAAACATTTAATTAGTATGAGAAAATAAAAGTTTTGGGAATCGAGCGACAAAGATTGTATTAACTTTTTAGTGCATTGCAGGTCCATAGGATGGATTATCTTCATCCTCTGCAAACTCCTCCACCAGCTTCCTCTTGTTCCTCCTCCTGTTTACTCTTGCTTGTATTTCTAGACTCTTTACAGCCCTGTCTGCAGCCCGAAGGCGTTCCTTGTCTACAGCAAGCATCGCTCGTTGTTGTGTTCGCAGATTTTGCTACCATTTTCTTCAGTTGCAGTTACTGCAACACTGTTCCAAAAGGTGGTCATGTATGAACACTTATCACAGTTCAGTTGTATTTCACTAGCAAGTCCTACGTGCTTTATTATGGAGAGTTCCAGACCAACTTCACTACAATGAATACATCTTACACAGTTTGAAAAAATTAGTAAAAAACAAAGTAAAGCATAAAAATCATTCAATAGTCATGTGGCATTTCATAAGTTAGTAGAAATTCTCTCAACTCTCATAGAGAAACGCTTGTCATAATCAGCTGTGCAGATGTAAGTATCTTTCCAAGTAATGAGCATGTCATATTTGTGATGATTTCTAGAAATGAACGTCAATAGCGAGGTTAATGGCCTCTCCTTTTTTTTTGCTGTGCCTCTGAAAGGCACGGCTTCTTTTTTTTCAGGCGACTGTCGCATAACTTGGTGCCTACAGCGCATTATGTCAAGGTCACTTAGCTTTCTTACCGAAATATGTACGACACCAGTTTGCACTACAATGACAGTCTCATATAAAAATTTCACTGGTCGAGAATTTGCCTTGCACATGTGTAAAAATAAAATCCTATAAATATAAGAGTATCCAAAAAATATTTGTCGGCATTGTGATACATTCACACATTTACACATATTTCATAACTCTTAAAGTACGAGTCTTGGTTTCCAACATCCTTTTTCACAAATCAGAGTCCCTAACCACTACTCATTACTCCTTACCTTATTACACATACACATATTCGTCGACACTTCTTCAATATTACATCATAATAAATACGTAGCATAATCAATTTTCCTCATATAACATCAGCTTATTGATCATAAACATACCTCAACAGCATAATACACATCGTCATCGTAATAATAACATCATAACACCTCAGTCAAATCTCAAAATCGTCGTAGCTTTATGCAATAATTTCAAAACCTAAAAATAATTCTCTGCTCATTTCAGTAATATCATCTACCTCAAACGTACTTTAAAAATCATGATCCCATACCAAATACATCATTCAAAGCTCTCATAGTATCACAATGGTTCCGAAAAAAATATGAACAGTTCACAAAGTACAGACAAAATGCAATTTCATATGTGTGAAGTTATCCAACTGTGTAATTACGTAAACATCTGTCACTGATGTAGTAAAATAAATGTTTGTCTCTCTCAGTTAAATGATCAGATAGCTGTGAAATTTGTGTGTAAGAGAAATATGGTACCGATCTGTAAAGTTGTATAAGCAAATACCATATTAGCTAGGGCTCCTTGTGCTTGCCAAACACATGGTACACAAAGTAAGCGTGTACCCCCCTGAGGATTAATGTAATTATACCCTCAGGTGTTATAGAATACAGCAATGGAATGAAATGTATCACAGAAAACTTTCTTTGTAATTCAAAAATTTTTAAAAATAAATGTTTTAAGTACAAAATTAATCACTCAAATACATGTACTGTAGCGCTAAACTGTGCGTCTTGTTGTAAGATAATCTCTGTCATTACTTAAGGGTAAAAAATGTGCTAAGTGTCGTAATTATCGTCGTCCATAAGCAAAGTTGAGTGGAAGACAATGTTCTTACTTCATAATAAACAAAAGCGAAATGCTATGCGTATAGATATCGTAGTTATTACGTACAGTACCGTGATCGAGAAAGTACTATACTGTAACGTATTGTTGTGCTACGAAAAAGGCTGTCTCATTGTAGCTATACCACAAAAGTTACTACTAAAACATGTTTTACTTTCCAGAAGAATTCAGAAAAACTGTGCAGATATAAAGCAGATACAGCACAAAAGCAACAATGTAAATTGTGTCACACATTAGTAGCGTCGTGATATAATCGTGTAGCTGTCAAAGAAACCAAATGCTAAGTCATCTTTAATCTCACAGAAAGTTCTTCACATAAAGAATGTCTTTTCAAGTAATCCAGAATGTTGCATTAAAACGTCATTAGCAGTATATGTTCTAAGTATGTGATCCTTATAGTCGTTACGTAATAGTGCAACTAACAAGCAAGAATGTACACACACAATAACACTGTGTCATCTGTTCACTATAACAATGCATTCGTAATTTCTGTTTAAATAAGTTCTCTTGCTTCTTGACTGGATATTTAACTTCAAACATTGTTGCATGTTAACAGAGTCTAAGTCTGACAAAGCATACTAGTAATGTGAAGTGAAAAATTTTATAGCAAAGACTAAGTTAAAAAGCAGATTATCTTTCAATAAACGGTTTTACATGTGAAATATGGTGTAAACCTTTACTCTTCCTAGTACGTAGAGTTTCAACTTCAACGCAGTTATCATGTGGTATACCTCGGATTCTGTAAGGTCCATTGTAAACCAGAAAGAATTTGTGACTCAAGTGTTTCTTCTTATGTGGCAATGAATGAGCTTTAACGAGAACCTTCTGACCAATATACAGTTTCTTTGCATTTGCTTTACCGTGTAGTTTTCTACTTTTGTCTGCTGCAGATTTTATATTTTTAATAGCCAAATCAGTTATGTCTTTGGGTCGAAGTTTACGTGTATTCGGAAAAGGTACAAGCTCTCTGATTCTGTTCGGTGGTTCTTTATTCTTCAGTACAAGAATAGGTGGTAAAGCCGTGGAGTCATGAGGCATTTCATTTAGCACGTTTTGAAATAAGTGTATATATCCGTCCCAGTACTGATGCTTTCTGTGACAATAAAGTCTGCAAAGCTTATTGATTTCTTTCATAATCCGTTCAGACGGGTTACAGTGTGGTGAGTACAATGAAATAAAAACGGGTTTGATTTTATGATTCCAAAGCATGCGTGACCAAACAGCAGACCTGAATTGTGGTCCGTTATCTGAAATGACTTTACTAACATGTGCAACTTCACGTAAGAAATTTTTAATAAAGGCGTTGGATACAGACCATCCAGTGGCTTTACGTAACGGTGTGAAAGAAACAAATTTTGAAGTAAGCTCAACAGCGACTAGAGCGTACGAAAATCCATTAGATGTTCTGAAAAGGCGTCCCAAGAGATCAACAGCAGCAAATTCTTTTAATTTAGAAGGAATGATAGGAAGCAACGGAGCAGGATGTGAGATAGTAGATGGTTTCGCCTTTTGACAAAGTTTACAAATAGACAAGACTCTTCGAATTCTCTTTTCCATATTGTTAAAATATCAAGTCGTCCGAAGAATATGATACCATTTTCGTGGACCAAATTGCGCATAGCTGAAATGAATGTACCAAATGAGCTTATTAACAAAATCGTCAGGAATGCAAAGTACCCGTAGCTTGTCATCAACAGTGCAGCGTTTGAACAGTACGTTGTTTCTAACCAGATAATAATGCCGAATCTGTGTGTGTGTCTTTTCTTGCCATTTGCTTTCGATGTCTTTCCAAATCGGATCTTTATCTTGTTCATGAGAAATGTCCGTTAACGATGTGGTAATGAAGTTTTCAAAGGCGACTTTCTGAATGTAAAGAATACTGAAATTTTTCTCGAGGTTGCCTTCTGTGTTACTTTTCTCAAGCCCAGCCGGTGCGAGTGACAGTGCGTCCGCAACAATGTTCTCCTTGCCGGGAATGTAGACTATTGTGAAGTGGAATTCTTGCTGAAACAATGCCCAACGTTCTAACCTGTCATGATTTAATTTTGAAGACATAAGAAATTGTAATGCACGATGATCACTGTATACTTTTACGTGCTTACCAGAAAGAAAGAAACGGAATTTTTTAAATGCCCAAACGATAGCTAAAGCTTCTAATTCAGTAACGGAATAATTTTTTTCATATTTTGTTAGCGCTCGGCTAGCAAAAGCAATGGTTTTTTGAACAGTAGTGTCATTTTCTATGGTTTCTTGAAATAAATGGGCACCGAGACCAACTTTAGAAGAATCCGTGCTAAGGCAGAATTCTTGTGACAGATCTGGATGAGCTAGTAGTGGCGCGTCAAGTAGCGCTTCTTTCAAAGAGTTGAATTCCAATTGTGCTTGTTCGTCCCAGTTCCAAATAGTATTTCTTGCAGTGAGAGACCAAAGTTTTGGTGTAACTAGAATTTGAATATTCAGAAAACGACGGTAAAAATTTACGAGACCTAGAAAACTGCGGACTTGTTTTTTTGTGGATGGAACTGGAATGGCTCTGATTGCTTCTAACTTTTCAGGATCCGGCTGAATGCCTTCAGAAGATATAGTATGTCCCAAAAACCTCACCTTTGACCTACCGAATTCACACTTTCCCAAGTTAACTCTAATTCCACATTCTGAAAAAATACGTAACAAACTGTTGAGGATGCGATTATGTTGTTCCCACGAAGCTTCTGCTATTAGAATATCGTCCACATATAAGGTGAAGTGACGTTTTAAAGAACTCAGGTAATATGGAATTTGCCGGCCGGAGTGGCCGAGCGGTTAAAGGCGCTACAGTCTGGAACCGCACGACCGCTACGGTCGCAGGTTCGAATCCTGCCTCGGGCATGGATGTGTGTGATGTCCTTAGGTTAGTTAGGTTTAAGTAGTTCTAAGTTCTAGGGGACTTATGACCACAGCAGTTGAGTCCCATAGTGCTCAGAGCCATTTGAACCATTTAATATGGAATTTAGCCCGCGAATGAATGCTGCCGAAGAATTGTTCGAACCAAAAGGAAGCTTCCGAAACTGATAACAAACGCCGAAACAAAGGAAAGCTGTGTATTTTCTACATTCTGGATGAAGTTCGATCTGATAAAAGCTGGATCTGAGATCAATGGAAGACAACACTTTTACACCATTAAAATTTTGAAGAAGTTCTTCCAACGTTTGCGGCCTGTCTGCTTCAGGAATGATGATAGTATTGATTTGTCTTGAATCTAAGACAAGCCTGATCTATCCATTTTTCTTCTCAACAATATGTAATGGATTATTGTATGAGCTTACTGCAGGCTCAATAATGCCCTGGTCAAGCATAGATTGTATTTCTGTTCTAACACGGTCCCTATAATGTGCCGGAATTACGTATGGTCTAACACAAAATTCAGTAGGCTCACGAACACGAAACTGGTATTGATATCCCTTGATAGTTCCTGTTTTGTGAGTAAAAACTGTGGAATGTGCTTGTAAAATTTCAAAAAGGTCCTGCCTATCAGTGTCATTACAATTCTCAATTGTTTGAATCTTATTCTGAATTAACTCATTAGTATCAAATACGTCGTCGATATCATCCCTTTCAGTACTTGCAGAGTGATTGTTAGTGTCAAGTTCCGTCGAAAATTCCGAACTGTTGTCTAACAGGAGGTAAAGCCGATTAATTTCCTCGTCATGGTTTGAGAGCCAATCTTCAAATTTCAAAGCTATTGACTTACCTTCTTTCTCTAAACTTATTTCAGCATCGGGAAAGTTTAAGATTGCTTTATATTCATTCAGAAAGTCTACTCCCAATATAATTTCCGTGGACAATAATGGAACGATAAGGAAGTTCATAGAGAAACTGTGGCTTTGAAAAAAGAATTCTAAGTTGGTTTATTGGCGTACATCTACACTTTTTCCAACGATTGTACCTTGTAATTTAATCTTACGTAACGGAAGTGTGGGGCAATCGTTCGATTTGTTGCATTTGCTAAAGGCTGTTTCACTAATTACTGAAATTGGACTGCCAGAGTCAAGTACTGCCGTAAATTTTACGTCATTTACTGTAATGTGAATTACAGGATATGCAATGTTGTTATGTTTCACGTCGTGTTCCTGGAGTAAGATGTCCCTAATGTCTTCCATTTTTACGTAATTACTAGCCACCGCACCTACGTCGTCAGCTTAATAAGTACGTTTTGTCGCTGCCAACGGTGTGAGTCATTGTCTATTGTCTCTTTGTTGGCGTGCGTCGTTATTGGGATTTGGAGATCTAAATTCTACAAATACACCTTTTCGAGAGGGCGCTCCCCTGTTTGAATCCCGCCAGTTCTGATGGAATTCTGGTCTGTCGTTTTGTTGGTAGTTTCCATAGTTTCTGGTGTGTCGGTCATGTGGTGGAGAATTTCTCCCGGAATCATAACTTCGCGGTGGACCGTTGCGTCTGAAGTTATTCTGTTCAAATGGCTCTGAGCACTATGGGACTTAACATCTGTGGTCATCAGTCCCCTAGAACTTAGAACTACTTAAACCTAACTAACCTAAGGACATCACATACATCCATGCCCGAGGCAGGATTCGAACCTGCGACCGTAGCAGTCCCGCGGTTCCGAACTGAGCGCCTGAACCGCTAGACCACCGCGGCCGGCAGTTATTCTGTCTCCCTTGATAATAACTATTTTGGTTCCCATATTGTCTGTTTCTCTGATTGTCTCTGTGATAGTCCTTACTGCGGAGAGGTGATCTTTCCCTGTAATTATTACTACTCTGCCAACGGTTGTCATATGGGTGGTGTCTGTTTTGGTCACGATTTACGTTGTAAGAATAGCCTTGTCGTGTCCAGTTATTATTTCTGTCATCGCCAAATTGTGATGGATGTGACCTATAATTGTTGTGCTCCTGTTTTCGCGTTCCGCGATTGTCAGTGTCAATTTCCAATTCTTGTAACAGTCCCTGAAAAGCTTCAATGTCGTCTTTGCAACGTACTGCCAAAATAATTTGTCGTAAATGTTCTGGCAATTTGATTAAGCAAATGCGGATGAGTTCTGAGAGGCTGTATGGGTTTGACAGGTACTGATTCTTATGCAACATGTCTTCAAAATATTTCATAAGACTGGAAAATTCAGATTGTTCGAAACGTTTCATCATTATGATGCTATGTTTTACTCGGTCTTGTATAGCTTGAGACCAATACGCTGAGAGGAAGGCATGATAAAATTCTCCTTCACTGTGGCAATTGTGAATGACCGATCGCATTCTTACAGCTGGTTCATTCTCTAAATAGCCACACATAAATTCTAACCTGTGCTCCAATGACCAGTTGGGAGGAAAACAATGAGAGAATTGATGAAGCCATGCTTGTGGATGAATGTCGTTGCCAGAATTCTTAAATGTTCTGAATTTACGTGTAGTAACCAACAGCTTATAGTCAAAATCATCATGTCAGCGAGTCACATGTCGGTCATTGTTATGTCATTTCGGCGGTTCCATCTCAAAATCCAATGCGCCTTGCCAATTTTTTTCATAATTTCCGAAGTGTCCTGTGTTATTATTTTGTGGTTGTTCCGTATTTCTATGTCCCTCTTCCCCTACTGGAGCGCGAGTGTCCTCTGAAATTTGTAATTTTTGTATTACTTGTGTCAGCTGATCTTGTACTTCCTGGATTTCTCTTTGGTGTTGCGTATTAATTTGATTCTGATTTTGTTTGAATTTCCTAATTTGTTCGCACTCTACTGTGTCATTACAGACTTCCGGTTTTGTGTCATTCAGATTATCATCTACCTTCGTAGATACATTATTTAGGTGATCCGAAAGTTCAGCTACTTTCTCTGATCATGAACTAATTTCCTCCATGTGTCTTTCTACTGTGTCCTTTAAGTTTTCCTGAGTTTTTGCAAGTTGCGTAACCGAATCGGTAGATGCAACTGAGTCAATTTTAGCTTGCAAGGTATCGTGATTTTCATGAAAAATAGTTTCCAGTTCTTTTACGGCTGCTTCGTGATTCTGTAATGCATTTTCATGACGCGAAAAAATAGGTTGGAAATGCTCACAAATTTGTGTTTTTATGTCATTACAGACTTTTTGACATTTCGATTCGATGTTATGTAACTCAGCAGTTAAATCTTCACGTATTTGTTCAAGTGTGGTGCCTAACTTTGGAAGCTGTTGCTGTGTCTGTCTCTGATTTTGTTTTATTTGTTGCATTAATTGCAATAATAATGTATTAGTGTCTGGAATCTGTTCCTCTATCCTTTTCGGCACTGCATTTGCACCAGCAACATTCACATTTTGACGAGCAGAAAATGTGTCTTGACTTATTTGAGAAAACGGTGAGGACGCAAAACCTGAATCAACAGTATTTGCAAGGTTGTGTCCTGTCATTTCGGATTCCTGAGACGAACTGTTGCCGACCGATCGATCGATAATGCTTCCCTGTTCACTAATTGTTTCACTGTGTACACCATTATTTGCCGCCCTCTCCATTTCCCTATGCACAATTACCAAATTACTACTTTGAACATTAGTTAATTCATTACTCGGTGGCGCTAACACAGTGCTTTCGTCTTCACTGTCATTTCTCAGTTTACTTTGGAGCCTAGTATTTCGGTTTTCATACGCCATAATTGTCACAATGTTTCACACGATAACACAGAAAAGTACAATTGGAAGAGTAAAATAAGAAAACACATTAACATAGCACTGAAAATAATATCTAGTTAATTGCATGCGCAGCTGCAAAATACTAGGTGCAAATCTATATGCGTGTCACAAGTGTTTTACTGTACAAAAATGAAAAACTACAACTACAAAGAAGATTCTCTCTACAATTATGCGCTAGCAATAAACAATAGCTACACTAATTATACAAACTACAAGAAAAAATCATAAGATTCCAGTGCGGTATCCTCGGATAAGGGTCGACATATGTAACGACCCCTTAGAAAAATTAATGCATTACTGTGCTGATAAACTTCTTACATTATTTGCTTTTCAAACAGCTGAGCAGAACTGAACGTACTCAGACATTTCTCACTTTACTTATTCTGATCATCACTAAATTGACACACAATATTTTTAGCGCAACGCAATCTGACTTTTAATAATCCCTACAAAAGAATGGCCCTGACTGACAATAACCTATACCTTTCGTCAATCACTTACCTCGCAACAATCTTCGTTACTCATACTACTGCAATACAGCGAGCGCCAATACTGCCAGCTAAATAAAAGATTCCAACTACTGAAGTCACTCACTACTGATAGGCATAGATAGCAAATGAAAGATTTTGATAAAGAACAAACAATGTATTTACCTTAATAATGTTCGAAAGTCATAGTATATACATATATATCAGTTCATGACATCCAGTCTTACAAATTTACTGTCTCTGTCCAGATCATCCGCTCTGAAACTCCGCCATCTCACTCCCCACATCCACCACTGCTGGCGGCTCACCTCCAACAGGGCAATGCTACGCGCTGTTAACAGCCAACTGCCCAGCACTACAATAGCCAACAACAATGCAAACCAGCCACAGACTGCACACAGCACAGCCAGTGATTTTCATACAGAGTGCTATGTGGCGTTACCAATAAAAAAACCTATACAGCCTACTTACATAGGTATTAAAATCCATGGAGAAGAAATAAAAACTTTGAGGTTTGACGATGACATTGTAATTCTGTAAGAGACAGGAAAAGACTTGGAAGAGCAGTTGAACGGAATGGACAGTGTCTTGAAAGGAGGCTATAAGATGAACATCAACAGAACAAGACGAGGATAATGGAAAGTACTCGAATTAAGTCGGGTGATCCTGAGGGAATTTGATTAGGAAATGAGACACGTAAAGTAGTAAAGGAGTTTTGCTATTTGGGGAGCAAAGTAACTGATGATGTTCGAAGTAGAGAGGATATAAAATGTAGGCTGGCAATGGTAAGGAATGTGTTTCTAAAGAAGAGAAATTTTTTAACATCCTGTATAGATTTAAGTGTCAGGAAGTCGTTTCTGAAAGTATTTGTATGGAGTGTAGCCTTGTATGGAAGTGAAACATGGACGATAAATAGTTTGGACAAGAAGAGAATAGCTTTCGAAATGTGGTGCTACAGAAGAATGCTGAAGATTAGATGGGTAGATCACATTACTAATAAGGAGGTACTGAATAGGATTGGGGAGAAGAGGAGTTTCTGGCACAACATGACTAGAAGAAGGGATCGGTTGGTAGGACATTTTCTGAGGCATCAAGGGATCACCAGTTTAGTACTGGAGGGCAGCGTGGAGGGTATAAATAGTAGAGGGAGACCAAGAGATGAATACACTAAGCAGATTCAGAAGGATGTAGGCTGCAGTAGGTACTGGGAGATGAAGAAACTTGCACAGGATAGAGTAGCATGGAGAGCTGAATCAATCCAGTCTCAGGACTGAAGACCACAACAACAACAACAACAACAATTGCAATCAATTATAGACAGTCAGAAATGAACAGACTATTATATAGATTGCTTATGAAATATAGTTTCTGTACTACAGCTTACAGCTTCAGAATCAGAAGTACAGTGCAAGTTATCAATATATATTAAACGCCAAAAATTTTGGATGGTGCAGAAGGTATTTTATCTGCATTTTCGGCGTTACAAGCTGTTCTACCAGTCACAGAGAATTACAAATCGCATCGTTTCCATAACCACAGATGGTGTGTGCGAAGTTATGTTGACATCCATCCTTGTCTTCTTGGTACTCCACTTTTTTGTCAGCCAGTGTATTTTTGCAATACAGTATCTCATTACCATAAGTATGTGTTTGAATAATAAGTACAAGTAATACTAAAATCGAGCACGTCTATCATTACGAGCGTAGGATGTAATTCGTTGCTACACGCACGTGCCCACGTGTGATTGAGAGCCGGGCGGCGTCTGGAGTAAATTTGCGTGCTCAACAGGGCGTAAATCATACGAATTATTGGCAAACCCTCCAGCGCTTTGCTGAGCAAACAGATAGCGGAGTCGCCGACGGCATGAATATCGGTAATTAGGCGAGATAGCGCTGCCAGCTGCAGTACATGGCCACGCCTCGCTAGAACTGGCAGCGTAGTCTATGATGTTGGTCACAGACAGAGCACACTCCAATGAACACTAACAGCCACGAACAACACGATCAAAGGAAGCATGTAGCCAACGGCTGATCAGTTTAATTGGTCTTTCCATACACTGAATAGAACGTTGTCGGACTGCTATCCGCGTCAGGGGATTAAAATTTCACGAGGTTTCGGCCAAGCATTCATTGGACAATGTGAAGCGACATGACTGTCAATCGGCTGCTGGTACACCCCTAGATACACTAACTGTCTGCAACGGTGTCATTAGTGCTTGTCGAATCGTCGTATACGAACATAGGTTGTCGATGTGCCTTCGCAATCGCCGAATCCCACACCTCGGTCAGCTGCAGGCCGCTGTCTCTATTAACGATGTTATCAGCGAATTAGTGCAGAGAGAAGAAATGAAAACTTAGAGGTTTGCCGACGACACTGTAATTCTGCCAGAGGCAGCAAAGGACTTGGAAGAGCACTTAAACGGAATGGACAGTGTCTTCAAAGGAGGATATAAGATGAACAAGACGAACATGTTTTGAAAAGAATTCCTGCATTCTGTTAGTTTCTCGATCCACGGTTTCACATTTTGCAGACGGAACAGAATAAGGTCTGCTTCTAAATAGCTCATGATGCTTAAGAAGTTATTTGCATTCCCAACCTTCCATTAACCCTTGTTTCCTAGCAAGCACCATATAACAGTACACTTCAGTTAATCCTTGTTACCGTTTTTCCGTTAAATCAGGTAATTGTTGAATTTTGCCACGAATTTTACATATAATCGCAGTTGCGATTTAATTTTCTTCGACTGCACTGACACGCTTTCTTTCTTTTTTCATTGGACTTCTAACTGGTTTGATGCGGCCCGCCACGAATTCCTCTCCTGTGTCAACCTCTTCGTCTCAGAGTAGCACTTTCAACCTACGTCCTCTATTATTTGCTGGATGTACTCCAATCTCTGTCTTCCTCTACAGTTTTTGCCTTCTACAGCTCCCTCTAGTACCATGGCGGTCATTCCCTCATGTCTTATGTTCTATAATCCTGTCCCTTCTCCTTATCAGTATTTTCCACGTATTCCTTTCCTCTCTGATTCTGCACACAACCTCCTCATTCCTACCTTATCAGTAGACCTAATTTCAACATTCCTTAGTAGATAGTGTCGGAAGTTCCATGCGGCTTTTCGCGGATGATGCTGTAGTATACAGAGAAGTTGCTGCATTAGAAAATTGTAGCGAAATACAGGAAGATCTGCAGCGGATAGGCACTTGGTGCAGGGAGTGGCAGCTGACCCTTAACATAGACAAATGTAATGTATTGCGAATACATAGAAAGAAGGATCCTTTATTGTATGATTATATGATAGCGGAACAAACACTGGTAGCAGTTACTTCTGTAAAATATCTGGGAGTATGCGTACGGAACGATTTGAAGTGGAATGATCATATAAAACTAATTGTTGGTAAGGCGGGTACCAGGTTGAGATTCATTGGGAGAGTGCTTAGAAAATGTAGTCCATCAACAAAGGAGGTGGCTTACAAAACACTCGTTCGACCTATACTTGAGTATTGCTCATCAGTGTGGGATCCGTACCAGGTCGGGTTGACGGAGGAGATAGAGAAGATCCAAAGAAGAGCGGCGCGTTTCGTCACTGGGTTATTTGGTAACCGTGATAGCGTTACGGAGATGTTTAATAAACTCAAGTGGCAGACTCTGCAAGAGAGGCGCTCTGCATCGCGGTGTAGCTTGCTCGCCAGGTTTCGAGAGGGTGCGTTTCTGGATGAGGTATCGAATATATTGCTTCCCCCTACTTATACTTCCCGAGGAGATCACGAATGTAAAATTAGAGAGATTAGAGCGCGCACGGAGGCTTTCAGACAGTCGTTCTTCCCGCGAACCATACGCGACTGGAACAGGAAAGGGAGGTAATGACAGTGGCACGTAAAGTGCCCTCCGCCACACACCGTTGGGTGGCTTGCGGAGTATCAATGTAGATGTAGATGTAGATGTAACACCACATTTCAAAGGCTTGATTCCCTTCGGTTCCAGTTTTCCAGCAGCCCGAGCCTCACTGCCATACAAAGCTATGCTAAAAATGTACAGTCTCAGGAATTTGATATTAGTAGACTTCTCTTGGCCAGAAAAGTGTATCCTCCCCCTCACTTATCGACCTTAATGACAGTGAAAAATTAAACCGTGTGCACCTAATGGAAATTTGGGAAAAGCAATCGTCACCGAAGTTAATCTGTCGGTAAAGAGGGAGGAAAGGGTTACACGTGGCGACCTGGTGACAGGACAATCTTCGTACTTGAGGTTGTTCAGGACACGAATTTTGCATTGTGCAAATCTCGTAACAAAGTACTGGTTACGAACAGGTCGTTACGTCAGCGAGAATAAGTAGTGGGAGGAATCCTAATTAGATTTTGAGATTTGGCATTTATACTGAAAATTAGTAAAGTGAGAGTCTGGTTGGAGTAGGGCGGTGGAGCAGGTGTGTTGAGTGACGCGCCCGCGAGTTGCCGCGCTTTCGGGGTTTGGCAGCATGTAATTGCGCTCGACTTGCTATGATAGTTTCTGGCACGGTGTCGCGGACGGGAAACATTAGCTGGCACACATGAAGAACCTGTTTCGCCTGGTGACCGTGTCGAGAAGAAGGCGCGCCAACATCCAGCTTCTGCAACAGCGACGGTCGACAATGAGTGACTGTCGCCACCTCCTCGGTCGACTTCAAACCTTCAATCAACCAACAAGGAAGACTAAAAGCACGTAAAGATTTAGAACTGTATGGCAGACCTCAGCTTTTCAAACTGTTCCATTTGCATCACTAAAATACAGCAACTTAGCATGAACATTTGTTGCTCATTGTCCCAATTGCATTACCAAGCAGGGCCCCTTCATTTTCCGAAATGAACCTGAGTGTCGTTGAAATTCAGACGCCAGCTTCAAAGTAATATCATTCCATTTCACTGCTTTAATTTCAATGTTCAGTTAAAGTATTCATAGCTGGCTACAATATTCAGATTACACAAGCACAAGAGTGCGAGTTTTGTCACAATATTTTAGCTTACCTGTGACTGCAGCTCAGCCTGGTACGTACTAAATTTTACTATTCTTCATTGTTCAACATCATTTAATTAAAGTTCAAAGTTAAATCTCTTATTTCTAAATTGTGTAGATTCAAGTAGCTTTTGAGATGATTGTTGAGGTAACCCAAGACTAACCTCATTTAATTTAATTTGGTAGCGCTTCAGAAGCAAAATTCACTATTAATTTCAGTCACTAAATTAACTTTCAATTTTCCGGTTTTATTAATTATTTTTCTAAATTAAGTCAGAGTGTAGCGTAATTTATTACTTCTGACAAACATTCAGTTTTCACACAACACGTCTCAACCTTCAGTTGCCACGCTTTTAGTGCCAATTATATGTGCAATAACCTTTCTTTTTCAGTTATTATAGTTGTTGTCCATAGGACTGGCGACCGTAATTTTCCCCAAGTCTCAAATATCTTATTAACGCCAGTTAATTGTTAACGTATCGATCGCACATTTACTTTCTTCATCAACTTTATCTTTTTTCAAATTAATTTCCACCAATTTCATTTGAAATTTTCCTTTCATTTAGATGTAACCCTTCCTCCCTCTTTACCGACAGATTAAATTCGGTGACGATTGCTTTGCCCAAATTTCCATTAGGTACACGCGGTTTAATTTTTCACTGTCATTAAGGTCGATAAGTGATGGGGAGGTTACAAACGTCCTTTTGACACTGCTAATCTGCTGTTTATGTTCTCCTTATTTCGTCTGTCATGGGTTATTTTGCTGCCTAGGTAGCAGAATTCCTTAAGCTACTTCGTGACGATCAATTCTGATGTTAAAGTTTTTGCTGTCCTCATTTCTAATACATCTCATTAGTTTCGTCATTCTTAGGTTGAGCTTCAGTCCATATTCTTTACTAATTAGACTGTTTGTTGCATTTGCAAAGTCCCGTAATTATTCTGATTTCCACTGAGTACACCAATGTCATCAGCGAATATTAGCATTGATAGCCTTTCACCCTGAATTTTAATCCCACTCTTCTTTTACATTTGTCACTGGTTCTTCGACGTATAGATTGAACAGCTGGGGTGCAACACATTTCTGTCCTACAGCCTTTTTAACCCCTGAATTTCGTTTTAGGTCTTCCACTCTTATTGTTCTCTCTTGGCTCTTGTACGTATTCCATATTAGCCGCGTCTTTCTATAGCTTACCACTGTTTTTTGCACAATTTTACATTGTTGTACGCTTTTCTCAGGTCTACAAATCCTATGAAAGAGTCTTTATTTTTCTTCAGTCTTGCTTCCATTGTCAACCGCAACGTCAGAACTGCCTCCGCTGCCTTTACGTTTCCTACTGCCAAACTGATCGTCATCTAACAGATCTCCAATTTTCTTTTCCATTCTTCTGTGTATTATTCTTGTCAGTTACTCGGATGGATGAGCTGTTAAGTTGACTGTGGGGTAATTCTCGCATTACCGGACACTGCAGGTTTGGGAATTGTGAGGCAGATCTCTTTCCGGTAGTCTGATAGTGTATCGCGAGTCTCATACATTCCACACACGAATGTGAATAAGCGTTTTGTTGCCACTTCCCTCTATGATTGTAGAAATTCCGATGGAATATTACCCATCCATTCTGCCTTATTTGATTTTAAGTCTTCCAAAGATCTTCTAAATTCTGCTTGTGATATTGAGTCCCCTATCTCTTCCATATAGACTCTTGTTTCTTCTTCTATCACGTCTTCAGATAGGTCTACAGGCTCTAACTGTAGTTTTTCTACCTATCTGCCCTCTCCTCTACATTTAACTGTGGACTTCCCATTGCACTGTTAATGTTTCCTCCCTTGCTTTTAATTTCATCGTAGGTTGTTTTGACTTTCCTATATGCTGAATTAGTCTTTTCGACAATCATTTCTTTTTCAATTTTTCACATCTTTCATGTAGCCGTTTAGCCTTAGCTGTCCTGTACTTGCGGTTTATTTCATTCCTAAGTAACTTGTATTTCCGTATTCCTCAATTTTCCCGAACACTTTTGTAGTTGTTCCTTTCTTTTATGAAACGAAATGTTCCTTCTGTCACCCATGGTTTCTTCGCAGTTTCCTTCCTTGTACCTACGTTTTCCTCTCCAACTTCTGTGTTTGGCCTTTTTAGAGATATCCATACTTCTTCAACTGAAATGACTGCTGAACTGTTCATTATGGAAGTATCTATAGCCTGAGAGAACTTAAAGTGTATCTATTCATTCCTCAGTGTATCCATTTCTGTGCGTACTGACTCTTCCTGACTCGTCTCTACAACTGCAGTCTACTCCTCACCTTAACCAAATTGCGGTCTATGCCTGCCCTGGGTACACCTTTCAATCCAATATCTGATTCCGGAATCCCTGCCTGACTTTGGAAGTATCTGACTGAAACCTTCCTGTTTATCCTGGAATTTTGCAAATATACCTCCTCCACTTGTGGTTCTTGAACAGAGTATTTGCTATTACTAGCTGAAATTTATTGCGGAACTCAATCGGTCTTTCTCCTCTCTCATTCCTAATACCAAACCCTTACTCTCCCGTAACCCTTTCTTCTAGTCCTTCCCCTACAACTGCATTCCGGTCCCCCATGATTATTATATTTTCATCTCCCTATGCGTATTATATTACCCGTTCAGTATCCTCATATACTTCGCCTCTCTCTTCATCTTCGGCTTGCGACGTCGGCATGTATACCTGTACTATCGTTGTCGGTGTTGGTTTGCTGTCGTTTCTGATAAAAACAACCGCATCATTGAACTGTTCGCAGAAAATCACTCTCTGCTCTACCTTCTTATTCATAACGAATCCTACAGCCGTTATACCATTTTCTGCTGCTGTTGAAACTACCTTATACCCATCTGACCATAAATCCTTGTCTTTTTTCCATTTCACTTCACTGACCACTTCAGAATTCTGATATTCCACTCTCCGACTCGTAGAACGTTATCCTTTCGTTGGTCATTAAATCGTTTTCTCATAGTCACGTGCCCCTTGGAAATCCCCTGCCGAAGATCCGAATGAGAGACTAGTAAAGAATCTCTTGCCAATGGAGAGATCATCATGAGCCTTTTTCAGTTAGAGGCCAAATGTCCTGTGGATACTTTCTATGTGACTTTACTGCAGTGCTTTCCATTGCCTTCTGCATCCTCATGCCGTTGATTATTGCTGATTCTTCCTCCTTTAGGAGCAGTTTCCCACAGCAAGGGCAAGAGAGTGCGCTGAATCTCTAATCGCTCCTCCGAGCTCTTTGACTAGTCCGTTGGGAGAATGAGGGTGACCTCTTAGGGTCGGAAATTTTCGACCGCCATTGTTCATAATTTTTATTCAAAAATTTAAGCATTGGCGGGGTTCTAACCCGCCACCGAGAAAGGTTTGGTTACTTACCAAAGACGCTACTGCTGTCTTTTTTAATTGGTGCTTTAGGGGTACCTAACAAAAGAAAGCTAAAATAGCAGTACTTACGTAACGAGGCATCGTTACTTGTGAACCTACCAAACATAATAAACTGATGCCATCCTAACTAAACTTAATGCCCCCCTCCCCATCTAAACAAACTAAACCAAGCAAATTAAAGGGGAAATAGCTCAAGCGCCAATCCTTAAGGGCGATAGGAACAGAGGATAGCAGATCCCAATATATAGAGGGTGTTACAAAAAGGTACGGCCAAACTTTCAGGAAACATTCCTCACACACAAAGAAAGAAAATATGTTATGTGGACATGTGTCAGGAAACGGTTGCTTTCCATTTTACACTTATTTTATTACTTCTCTTCAAATCACATTAATCATGGAATGGAAACACACAGCAACAGAACGTACCAGCGTTACTTCAAATACTTTGTTACAGGAAATGTAGAAAATGTCCTCCGTTAGCGAGGATACATGCATCCACCCTCCGTCACATGGAATCCCTGATGCGCTGTTGCAGCCCTGGAGAATGGCGTATTGTATCACAGCCGTCCACAATACGAGCACGAAGAGTCTGTACATTTCAAATGCCCCCATAAATGAAAGTCAAGAGGGTTGCGGTCAGGAGAGCGTGGAGGCCATGGAATTGGTCCGCCTCTACCAATCCATCGGTCACCGAATCTGTTGTTGAGAAGCGTACGAACACTTCGACTGAAATGTGCAGGAGCTCCATCGTGCATGAACCACATGTTGTGTCGTACTTGTAAAGGCACATGTTCTAGCAGCACAGGTAGAGTATCCCGTATGAAATCATGGCGGTGAATAGGGGAAGTACAGTACATACTGACGAAACTAAAATAAGCTCTAACATGGAAAGTAAGCGTTTCAGGACACATGTCCACATAACATCTTTTCTTTATTTGTGTGTGAGGAATGTTTCCTGAAAGTTTGGCCGCACCTTTTTGTAACACCCTATATATATGATAATGATCGAAGCAGACGAAATGAATTAAAATTTGTGCTGCGACCGGGACTCCAACCAGGGAGCTCTTGCTTGCTAGGCAGAACTGCTAACCATTACACTACCACACCACGATGGTCAACATTGCTGTACCAACTACCTAAGCCGAGTGTCCTCCCCAACACAAACTTAGATTCATCTTTCCCTTACATATTGTCACTGTTGTCATGGCTCTCCGATATTGGCAAGCACCCCAGCATTGCATGGAATGGGTCGTCCTTGTACCATTGGTGATCTTATAGATCTTATAATTAAATGTTTCCGTGAGACATTTACGTCTCTTTTATTATCTCTTTTATTATCTACGATAATATAAGATCACCAATGGTACAAGGACGACCCATTACGTCCAATGCTGGAATGCTTGCCAATATCGGAGAGCCCTGGCAATAGTGACAGTATGTAAGGGAAAAATGATTTGTGTTGGGGAGGGCACTCTGTTTAAGTAGTTCGTGCAGCAATGTTGACCACTGTGCTGTGGCAGTGTAAGGGTTAGCATTTTTGCCTACCAAGCAACAACAACCGGGTTCGAATCCCGGCAGCAGCGCAAATTTAATTCACTTCGTCTGCTTTGATCATTATCGTAGATAATAAAAAGAGACTAAAGTGTCTCAAGGAAACATTTAATTATAAGATCTAATATATATAATTTTTAGATTTTTAAAATTATTCTTCGCTGGCCTGTACTTCTTGATGTACTGTGCCGTGAAAGGTGATCACGTATGCACCATGAAATGAGGCACACCTCCACTGTGAGGGGGGGGGGGAAGGGATATCGACGAAATAAGTTAAAATACGGTACATTAACATGAGACATGTGCCATATCGATCGGTGGTTGGAGAGAATCTGGTAGGAGGTTATCCACGAGGCTGCGTGTTAAAAACTGAGAGGACCCCCACCAGTGTCGCAGCATGGTAAGCACAATGAGCTTAGTGGATCGCGTACGCACATTGATGAGTTCGAGGCCGCCTTTTAGAGGGAGCAGTTAAAGCGGACGCTGAAAAGGACCCCTGCCGACGCAAATTATCCAAATGTCGATTGGAGTTGGTAACCAAGGAGATCTGGGCAACATGTACCAGTTTAGGGGCCATATACGCGTTGACATAGGACACTCGTGGTTGGTTGAAACTACGGTGGACGTAGCAGCAAACATGGTGCTGTATACACTGCAAAACCCGGCGGTAAGTAATGCCGCAGTGCGGTGTATGGAGCTCACAAAGTCGGTCCCTAAGTAACGAAGTGTTGTATCGACGGGGATTGGGTCTGGTGCCACAACCTCGAGTCCACGCCCGACATGCATCATCACCGATTTGCGGACGTTACCCGCAATACGTCCGTGCTAACCGAGCGAGGTGGTGCAGTGGTTAGCACAATGGACTCGCATTCGGGAGGACGACGGTTCAATCCCGCTTCCGTCCATCCTGATATAGGTTTTCCGTGATTTCCCTAAACTGCTCCAGGCAAATGCTGGGATGGTTCCTTTGAAAGGGCATAGCCGACTTCCTTCCCCATCCTTCCCTAATCTGATGAGACCGATGACCTCGCTGTTTGGTCTCTTTCCCCAAACAACCCAACCCCAGCGTCCGTAGCGTTGGATCCATTGGATGTGAGCACCCGTAGGCAAGCGGCTACGAGCCTTTGTAGCGAGCGTAGTCTGCGCACGTGTTCCTCAGCGCCGGGCGACGGCGAGGAGGAGAATCGGCCACATACGAAGGGGTCGAGCGTGTGTTGTGGAGAGGTACCCGCCTCCGTGGCGTGAAGTCTGATGGCTGCCTTGTCGTCGGATGGAGGGACTACACGGTCTGAAAGGTGGTCTGCTGCCATACCCATTAACGCCATATTTCGCCGCATTATCCTAACGTAAACGTTCGTCATATGTCCATACTGATTTCTGCGGTTACTTCACCCAGTGCTGCTTGTCTATGACCAGTGATAAGTATACGAAAACGCCGCTGCTCTCGGTCGTTAAGTGAAGGCCGCCGCCCAATGAGTCGTCCATGGGGAGAGGTAATGCCTGAATGTTGGTAATCTCGGCCCACTTTTGATACTATGCTCCTCGCATATTGAATTTCCTAACGATTTCCGAAATGGAATGTCCCATGCATCTACACTACTGGCCATTACAATTGCTACACCACGAAGATGACGTGCTACAGGCGCTAAATTTAACCGACAGGAAGAAGATGCTGTGATATGCAAATGGTTAGCTTTTCGGAGCATTCACACAAGGTTGGCGCCGGTGGCGACACCTACAACGTGCTGCCATGAGGAAAGTTTCCAACCGATTTCTCATACACAAACAGCAGTTGACCGGCGTTGCCTGGTGAAACATTGTTATGATGCCTCGTGTAAGGAGGAGAAATGTGTACCAACACGTTTCCGATTTTGATAAAGGTCGGATTGTAGCCTATCACGATTGCGGTTTATCGTATCGTGACATTGCTGCTCGCGTTGGTCGAGATCCAACGACTGTTAGCAGAATATGGAATCGGTGGGTTCAGTAGGGTAATACGGAACGCCGTGCTGGATCCCAACGGCCTCGCATCACTAGCAATCGAGATAACAGGCATCTTATCCGTATGGCTGTAACGGATCGTGCAGCCACGTCTCCATCCCTGAGTCAACACATGGGGACGTTTACAAGACAACAATCATCTGCATGAAAAGTTCGACGACGTTTGCAGCAGCATGGACTATCAGCTCGGAGATCATGGCTGCGGTAATCCTTGACGCTGGATCACAGACAGGAGCACCTGCGATGGTGTACTCAGCGACGAACCTGGGTGCACGAATGGCAAAACGTCATTTTTTCGGATGTATCTAGGTTCCGTTTACAGCACCATGATGGTCGCATCCGTGTTTGGCGACATCGCGGTGAACTCACATTGGAAGCGTGTATTCGTCATCGCCATACTGGCGTATGATGGTATGGGGTGCCATAGGTTACACGTCTCGGTCACCTCTTGTTCGCATTGACGGCACTCGGAACAGTGGACGTTACATTTCAGACGTGTTACCTCCCGTGGTTCCACCCTTCATTCGATCCCTGCGAAACCCTACATTTCAGCAGGATAATGCACGACCGCATGTTGCAGGTCATGTACGGGCCTTTCTGGATACAGAACATGTTCGACTGCTGCCCTGGCCAGCACATTCTCCAGATTTCTCACCAATTGAAAACGTCGTGTCAATGGTGGCCAAGCAACTGGCTCGTCACAATACGCCAGTCATTACTCTTGATGAACTGTGGTATCGTGTTGAAGCTGCATGGGCAGCTGTACCTGTACAGGACATCCAAGCTCTATTTGACTCAATGCCCAGGCGTATCAAGGCCGTCATTACGGCCAGAGGTGGTCGTTCTGGGTACTGATTTATCAGGATCTATGCACCCAAATTGCGTGAAAGTGTAATCACATGTCAGTTGTAGTATAATATATTTGTCCAATGAATACCCGTTTATCATCTGCATTTCTTCTTGGTGCAGCAATTTTAATGGCTACTAGTGTAGCTCCAACTACTACTCCGCGTTCGAAGTCTGTTAAGTCCCAACGTGCGGCCAGAATCACATCGGACGCCTTTTCACACGATTCATTTCAGTACAAATGGCAGCTCCCCCAATGCACTGCTCCTTTATATCTTGTGTATACCATGCTACCAATATCTGCATATCGCTATCCCTTGACTTTTGTCAATGTGCAGAAGGATATTTCAAGATGGTGTACAAACGGTCTGAATGAATGAAGAAAGGTACAGGAATTACAGTATTTATACTATAAATTGAAAAGCACACAAGTATTATTAAGCAAATAGACATTTGAAAATGATATTCAAGGTATACTCCGCCACCACGCTAGTAGTACAAGTGTACATGCCAATCTAAGATGTCGCTGAGGTAGACGTAGAGCATATTTATGAACAACAAAAATATCGAAAGAAAGTGGAAATGTAAAAGTGATTAATATTTAATCGGTAACTTGAACAGCGTTATTGGCATAAAAAGGGGAAGAAATTATAGCGGAGTAGGATAACTAGCCGCCGAAGTGGCCGTGCGGTTAAAGGCGCTGCAGTCTGGAATCGCAAGATCGCTACGGTCGCAGGTTCGAATCCTGCCTCGGCCATGGATGTTTGTGATGTCCTTAGGTTAGTTAGGTTTAACTAGTTCTAAGTTCTAGGGGACTAATGACCTCAGCAGTTGAGTCCCATAGTGCTCAGAGCCATTTGAACCAGTAGGATAACTGAAAGGAAAGGAGCTTTAAGCTATGGGATTTCAGTCAAGAAACACACTTACGGTTTACTAATACTTGCTTCTAACAAATAACAAGTAAGCAGTAAATGAGGAAAGATCTGGGAAACAAAAGAAGGTACCGAAGAAATTCTGCTCTTGCCGTACAAAGTATTAATTATATCGTCAAAAAGGGAAACGCTAATACCAAACCAGGAGAAGATGTTGATTGGTACGATAATTTACTCGTGATTTATGTGAAGGCATGATCGAAATACATTACTTACAAAATAAAAATAAAAATTTGGAAGCGGAATAGTTACGTACTATGGATTAAAAAAAGGAAATTCGTTATTGGAAAAAATAATGTGATAAACTAAATTAAAGAAAATAACGCAAAAAACTAAATAAAGACCTCGGAAGGACAACAGACGAATTTAAGTGAAGGCTAGATAGGAAACAGAAGAGCCTGGGAAACAGTGGTAACTTAGCGAGACAAACTTACGTCCGCAAGCAGTTTAGTTTCGGCAGACCACAAAGCAGCAGCTTACTTCTGAACGCCTGCCTCGCGAAAAGTTAACTTTACGTAGACTGGGCCGAAAGTTTCAGCGTCTTAGAAGACGTGAGCTCAAGGAGCGTGGGCAGACTGTCGGATTCCTTTCAGGGGCGAGTAGCAAACACACTCAAGTTCCGCTTCCGGTGGCGGTCTGCTTTGTTGACGTGTCCGAGATACGAGTAAGAAACAAAGTGCAGTCACAATGGGGCATCCCAGAAAGCCGTATAGTGAGCGCTCTTACACATTTATCTCTATCAGCGCTGTTTCTTCCATATTTGGTGGAAATAAAAAAAACACTCTATAATAAGCGATCCATTAGACACAAGTAATTTTTGTGGCAAAAATTTCCCTGTTTGGTAACTGTGGAAAGTCTAATTTTTTATTGATGTTGTTATGTTACCTCAGACTAAAATAACTACAAGGGATATCCGAAAAGTAAACGCCCTTAGACTGTAAGGAAAGTACTGAAACAGTAAAAACACTTTCTTCAAAAAGTGCTCATTTAAGCAGGTCACGTTTTTCCAGTCGTCTAGGTTCCAACCGGAATGGTTATGAACCCAATAGGGGCACTGCAGGTGATGTCGTGCTGTTAGCAAAGGCACTCGAGTCGGTGGTCTCCTGTCATAGCCCATTAACGCCAAATTCGCCGCACGGTCTTGGCGGATACGTTCATGTCTCACACTGATTTCTGCGGTTATTTCACGCAGTGTTGCTTGTCTGTTAAAATGACAACCATAAACATAAGCCGCTGCTTCCGTTCGTTAAGTGAATGCCGTCGGCCACTGCGTTATGCGTGCTGAGAGGTAATTTGCTACGTTGAAGCGGAACAAGACCTTCGTATGGAGCGCATGAATGACTCCCATTCTTATCACTAGAGGACAGCAGTGGTCGGCGAAAAACTGAAACGACTGGCTGTGACTATGGAGAAGTCAATATGGAGATCGCAGTATGTAGGGAGGAGAGGAAGAAGCGAGAATTTGTTGGTTGGACTGGTTCGATTTACTAGTTATGACCCGAAATGTGATCGTACAACTCCAGCACTTTGTCACTTATAATTTTCAGTTGTTTATAGGTGTTTTGGCCGAGTTTTATGCATATTCTTCTTTCTGCAGCTATCAAGCGTGTTCCTGTTACACCCTCTTGTCACTATTTATGTATGTTTTTAATTTTGTACCAAATATGAACAATTTTCGTGCGTATAAAGTCATCATCATCAGTTATCTGCTATATGAGCAGGTCCTTTGCCTCTCCATTTTCTGCGATCCATTGCTTCCTTCTTAGGGCTGCTGAATGTTGTACCGTCCATCATGTCACCCAGTATCTGGAATCTCTTCTTTCCTCGCTTTCTTTTCCCATCTACATAACCTTCTAAAACTGTTTTTATCAGTCCGTCATTCTTTCTTAATATATGCCCAATCCAATTTCTTTTTCTTCTCTTATTACATCCAGTAGTATAAAGTAATCCGTGAAAATATTCTGTGAGTTACTGACCCATGTATAGGTCGATAGAATTGTAGGGACAGGACGGGAAAAGCTGTAGGGTAGTCCGTGTTAAGGAGGCAAAAGAGTGCCAATGGCAAAGTTGGAAGGCGCATAGACAGCGCCCGAACTGTGGGCAACGTACTAGTCAGCAGCCAGCAGCCGTAGTGTGCATATCTTGATTTGAATGTGGGGCTAAAATTAACTACATAGAAATATGGAGACCGTGTACAGAACATTTGTGCGATCCGTTCTTGAGTACTGGTCGAGTGACTGGGACCCCCCATTAGTTCAGATTAAAAGGAGATCCAAAGAAATTCACATGCTGAAAGTTTTGTTACCGCTAGGTTCGATCAAAAAGTGAGTGTTATAATAACACCCCATGACTTCAAATGAGAGTCCCTGGAGGGAAGAAAGGGAAGTAGATGATGTTTTCGTGGAATACAGCCGGCTGCTGCGGCCGAGCGGTTCTAGGCGCTTCACTCTGGAACCGCGCGACCGCTACGGTCGCAGGTTCGAATCCTGCCTCGAGCGTGGATGTGTTTGATGTCCTTAGGTTAGTTAGGTTTAAGTAGTTCTCAGTTCTAAGTCCCATAGTGCTCAGAGCCATGAAGTACAAACGAAAACACCGGCATTTGCGCCTTACTGCAGAGCGACTCTACTGCTGCCAAAGCAAATTTTGCGTAGCGACCACGAAGACAATAAACGAAGTCAGCGCTCGTACAGAAGCATATACTGCAGACAATCGATTTCCCGTCACACTATTTGTGAGTGAAACGGAAAAGGAAAAGACAAGTAGAGGCGCAATGCACCCCCTGCCAATCACCGTGTGGCAACTTGCGGTGTTTATATGTTGATGTACATCCCTTCAATATGTGGTTTCCTTTTCCTCCTCGAGGCATAATTTCTAGTGTTTTGGTTTTTTGTGATTATTGCGCTCAAGCACATTGTTGCCGCGTTGTTCTGTCGGGTATCTTTTCAGAAGATATCGTTCACTAAAGTGTAGATTTGTTCGGAGCTAGATTTATATCGTAAGCTGATCTCGCTATTCGCCTATATTTTGGTTATAAAAGGGATTTTACAGACGCGATAGCATTTCTGTGATCGGGTGTCTTTCCATTTCTTTGTAACCAAAGTTCAGCTGAGAATATTATGAGCCGTTGGAAAGGATGCTAATTCAGACTGGTGATTGAGTTCCTTTGTTGCCTCTACTTTATCTGGAACTCGACTTGAGACGAGTTTACCCTACAATTCCGAAGAATTAGCCCTGGTGCTTTCCCTCTTTAAATCCTTTTTCCTTCTTGTTTGTATCCTGGAGATGGGATTAAGTGTGACTGTGTTACGCACAACTGTATTGTTGAATTCAAAGTTGAAAGGTTCTTGTTCCTGTATCAGAGCAGATTTAAATGTAATTGTTGATAGATAATTTCAGCATGTTGATAGCGTGGGTTTTCAACCACGTACTGTGTGTGTGTTTGTGGCCAGAGCGGTTCTTAAGAGATTATGAAAACATAGGATTCTAAATTAAAAGTACACGCTTTTTCCCCGGCAAGAGAGTTTTGACCTGCGCTTCTCACAGGATCTCCTCATCCAGTTTCAGCTTTATTACCATCCCATGTGTCCCACACACGATTGTAGCACCAGGTCAGTTACTTCGTAAGGGTAGCGGCATTGCTGTGGCTAGAGAAGCAGGAAAGAAAAACATTTATTCCGAGTAAGTCCCTTTCTTTCTCATTGACCGACTAGGTTTACATCGCGAGAAGTTTTGTATATCATAAAAAACATGAAAGGAAGCAATCATACATCAACCCATCTGCCCTTTCAATGTGGTTACAGAAATAACATTATCCTAAACTTACCGGTTAAACAGAAATCAAAAGTTAACCAGGCGTAGCGTATGTGACGTCGGAATTACCTACGTAAATTTAATCGAATTTTCGGCTTGAGTCAGCTCTACTCTCAGTGATATGTTTTTTTCTAATTTTTTCCTCTGTATTCGCATCATGGCCGTACATATTACGGCTCAATGCCAAAAGCTGGAGTGCGCCATTATTGAATGTCCAGTAAACGTTTTGTTTGAATACATTCTATTATCATGTTTCCGAAATGCTTTTAATATTTTTTGTTTTGTAGAGCATTAAATTTACTCGGGTCACTTTTGGCACGGTTTAATACAATTCCGTACGTTACGGACGAAAATAACATTGCACGCGCAACAAGCGCTGGGTGATGCTACAGGTGGAACTGTGACGTTAACAAAGAGCTAATTGAATACGCTTTGTTACATGTGGCTTGACCGAAGCGCTTTATTGCTAAGCCGCGAGACAATTACCAGTACTGTTTCAAAGTTGTGTTTTATGCAGGTGGCTAAACATGTAAATGATCCGGTTTGCACGGCTTTCTTCATAAAAGCATCTCACTCGATGAAATGGTTCCTTTGGTTGAGGTGTATGGAGGAGTAAAACATCAGAGTAGCTTTGCTAAAGTAGAAAATACAAGTATATGGTTAAAACAATCGTTTACAATATACAGCGGAAAAAATCTGTTGAACTCTTCGTTTTACGTTTGCTATTTCACTTTGTCGTAACTGATGCTGTGCTAGTGTTTTAACTGAAGCAGAGCAGTTACATGGGTCATTCAGTAATTAAACAGATAGCTGTACAACAAAAAAACGATTTATTAAGTCAGTACAATAGTTTTCTTTATTTTTCAATTTTATTTCAACCAACTACTGTACACTAGTCCCAGCTATGTACGAAACTTCTTAGCCGTCAGTGAAGAATGCTTTACCTTGTCCTCGGAGCCAGTTTTGTAACTTTTTCTTTACTTCTTCCTTGGACTGAACTTCATGCCGTACGAGGTTTAGTGTCGGTTTGGAGAAGAAGAATGACTTTCCTCTGCCATCCTGGACGTTTCCTCTCCAGCGTGGGCTTGATTTCGCTTTCAATTGTGCCGAAATCGACCATTAGCCTTCCCTATCTCCGTCCTTACGTGCTCGTTCCATTTCACATCGCTTTACAACGTTACGCCCAGATATTTACTCGACGTAACTTTGTCGAGCAGTACGTTACTAATGCTGCATTCGAACGTTATGGGATTGTTTTTCTTTCTAATCTGCATTAACGTACATGTTGCTGCATTTGTAACACGCTGCCACTCACCCCTTCACTAGAAATTATGTCTGTCTTGTATTCCCAATCACAATCATTCGACGATACCTTCCCACACACCACAGCACAGCAAACAGCTGCAGATTTCTGCTGGCCCTGTCCGTCCGGTCATTCATGTATACTAAAACTAAACTAAACTCCTCCGAACAGGCCATGAAGGCCCAAAGGTACCGTCCGGCCGCCGAATCATCCTCATTCCACCGGCGTCACTGGATGCGGATATGGAGGGTCATGTGGTCAGCACACCGCTTTCCCGGCCGTATGTCAGTGCCCGAGACCGGATCCGCTACTTATGACGGGAACCGGTGTTACCACTGCGGCAAGGCCGTTGGCCATTCATGTATACAACGATGGAAAAGAAAATCGAATTTTGACACATCATTTATTTACAATTTTAACAATGTAAACGCCGGCCGGAGTGGCCGAGCGGTTCTAGGCGCTACAGTCTGGAACCGCGCGGCCGCTACGGTCGCAGGTTCGAATTCTGCCTCGGGCATGGATGTGTGTGATGTCCTTAGGTTAGTTAGGTTTAAGTAGTTCTAAGTTCTAGGGGACTGATGACCACAGAAGATAAGTCCCATAGTGCTCATAGCCATTTGAACCATTTTTTTAACAATGTAAACATGTAATATCGCTTCTTCAGTGTCAGCCATGCTAGCCAAGCTGTCAAGAGGAAAATAGTATAGATAAAAACCAACTAAAGTCAGATATACAGGGTGGTCCAAAAGTCCGGAAACACCCTCATAAAATTCAAATGGAGTATCAAACAAGGGGAACGGGAAGGGGGACACTTTATAGGCTGTGCCACCAACATGGTGGCCATCCTGAAAGCTGCCATCTTGGATTCAACTCCAAAATTTGAAATGGGAATGTGGTCATGTGACATATGAAACAGATAGAAAATTGCACCAGAAAAACAATGCCGTGGTTATTTTAAACATAGCTTTACTCATTCTCGGGTTATAGCCAGTTACATGTGGCAGCGGTGGGACGCTCGGCAGCATGTGTGTTATGTGCCGAAGAGACATTACGCCGATGTTACACAGTCCCGAGAGACCACCAACAGTCATAGGAATGGCTCGATATGTTGTCCATTATGTTAGATTAATGCTATCTTCCGAACCCAGTCCTGATGAACTTCGACCAACACATCTGGCTGAATTTGACCACACGCATCAACAATGCGCTGCTTGAGATAATGCAAATACCGTATTTTCACAGAATAAACCAGTGATTTGACATGACCAAAAAAAAAAAAATAAAAAATCCAAACGAGTCAAATCTGGTGAATGTGGTGGCCACTCCACAGCACCCCTACGACCAATCCACTTTTGAGGGAACTGCATATCCAGGTATGCTCGCACATTGTGCCCATAATGTGGTGGGGCTCCATCATGCTGGAAGAATTCCGGGAATGTCCCGTCCTCCGTTAACAACGAGGGAAAAACTTTTTCATCCAATAACCTCAGATAACCGTTGGCTGTTAACGTACCATCAATAAAAAAAAAAGGTTCAACGACTTTGGTGCCCTACACACCACACCAGACCATCACTTTTTGTGAGTCGACCGTTTTGGAAGCATCAGTATAGTGCGGATTTGTGTCGGACCAGTATCTGTGATTCTGCTTGTTCACTTCAGCATTGATTGGCTTCATCACTGAACAGCACCTGACAGGGGAAACGTGGGTTTATCAGCTGCTGCTGTGTCACCCATTCTGCGAACTGTACCCGACAGTCAGGGTCATCCTCGTTCAGGTGCTGGAGCAGCTGAATTTTGTATGGTGACATTTGTGCTGCGATAAAAATCGCAGTGTGGAGTTACGGCTAACCCCACATTCTTGTGGCAGGCGACGAGTACTCGGACACTTGCTAAATAATGCCAACACGCTCACTGTTGTTGCTTCATCGGTGGCGGATTTTGGTCTTCCAGCCTTAGGTTTGTCTGCGACAGAACCTGTTGCTCGGAATTTGGTCAAAAGCTTGGCAACTGCGCTGTGAGTGATGGGCTGGTTGGGTGACGACTGTTGAAATCCTCAGCAATGACCCGTATGCTTCTTTCTCCTGATATCAATATGATTTCAACGCGTTCTTCATGTGTTAAGGACATTTTGTAATCTGTCAATAAGGAAACAATGATTAAAACGTTAGCATGAGTAAATGATACCTAACAGTTAAACATATGTAACATATCAGGCACGGGATAGTCACTTTGCACCGTTTCAGACTCCATTTTATGACTTCTCAGTACGTAATACTCACGCTGCCGAGCGTTCCACTGCTGCCTCAAGTAATTGGCTATAACCCGAGAATGAATAAAGCTATGTTTGAAATAACAACGGCATTGTTTTTCCGGTGAAATTCTCTATCTGTTTGATATGTCAGATGACCACATTCCCATTTGAAATTTTAGAGTTGAATCCAATATGGAGGCTTTCAAGATGGCCGCCTTGTTTGTGGCATAGCCGATAAAGTTTCCCGTTCCTCATGTGTAGGGACTCTGTTTCGTTGTTTGCTACTCCATCTGGATTTTATCAGGGTGTTTCCGGACTTTTGGACCACCCTGTATATCTCCAGAGTACATCTAATAAGAAGCTAACAATTCTAAAGAAAAAACAGGACATGGCAGCAACGATGTTACATGGAAGATAAAAACACCAAACGATGTATTATAACTTTTCTCATCATAGTTACAGACCATTATATTAAGACCGTCACTTGAGTTGCTTAGTTCCAAAGTGTCCTTTATCCAATCAGCATAAATTTCGATAATTAGTAAATAACGTATTTAAAAATTTCTGTTCTATGTATTAATTTGAAATTTTTTCTTTTTTTCTTAGTTATCTATTTTTGTCATTAAAATCATAAAAATAACTTATTTCAAAATTTTGTTATAAACAAAAAACTATTGGATAAGGGACGTTTCGGAACCAAATGATGGGGAAGAGACATTTTGAAAAAAAAAAAAAAGCTTTCGATAAGAGATAGTTTGAGAAAGAAAGAAAGGGGTAAATTATAAACAGTGTTTGTTTAGTGAATGTATATAATTTAATTTTTGTGGAAACAATGTGTGTAGCGCCCTAGACCGCGGTCTACGGCGCTACAGTCATAGACTGTGCGGCTGGTCCCGGCGGAGGTTCGACTCCTCCCTCGGGCATGGGTGTGTGTGTGTGTTTGTTCTTAGGATAATTTAGGTTAACTAGTGTGTAAGCTTAGGGACTGATGTCCTTAGCAATTAAGTCCCATAAGATTTCACACACATTTGAACATTTTCTGAATGTCTGTAGAATCTACTCTGTAGGAATCAACATGGATTCCGGAAACAGCGATCGTGTGAGACCCAACTCGCTTTATTTGTTCATGAGACCCAGAAAATATTAGATACAGGCTCCCAGGTAGATGCTATTTTCCTTGACTTCCGGAAGGCGTTCGATACAGTTCCGCACTGTCGCCTGATAAACAAAGAAAGAGCCTACGGAATATCAGACTAGCTGTGTGGCTGGATTGAAGAGTTTTTAGCAAACAGAACACAGCATGTTGTTATCAATGGAGAGAAGTCTACAGACGTTAAGGTAACCTCTGGCGTGCCACAGGGGAGTGTTATGGGACCATCGCTTTTCACAATATACATAAATGACCTAGTAGATAGTGTCGGAAGTTCCATGCGGCTTTTCGCGGATGATGCTGTAGTATACAGAGAAGTTGCAGCATTAGAAAATTGTAGCGAAATGCAGGAAGATCTGCAGCGGATAGGCACTTGGTGCAGGGAGTGGCAACTGAACCTTAACATAGATAAATGTAATGTATTGCGAATACATACAAAGAAGGATCCTTTATTGTATGATTATATGATAGCGGAACAAACACTCGTAGCAGTTACTTCTGTAAAATATCTGGGAGTATGCGTGCGGAACGATTTGAAGTGGAATGATCACTTAAAATGAATTGTTGGTAAGGCGAGTACAAGGCTGAGATTCATTGGGAGAGTCCTTAGAAAATGTAGTCCATCAACAAAGGAGGTGGCTTACATAACACTCGTTCGACCTATACTTGAGTATTGCTCATCAGTGTGGGATCCGTACCAGATCGGGTTGACGGAGGAGATAGAGAAGCTCCAAAGAAGAGCGGCACGTTTCGTCACAGGGTTATTCGGTAACCGTGATAGCGTTGCGGAGATGTTTAGCAAACTCAAGTGGCAGACTCTGCAAGAGAGGCGCTCTGCATCGCGGTGTAGCTTGCTCGCCAGGTTTCGAGAGGGTGCGTTTCTGGATGAGGTGAATATTGCTTCCCCCTACTTATACCTCTCGAAGAGATCACGAATGTAAAATTAGAGAGATTCGAGCGCACACGGAGGCTTTCAGACAGTCGTTCTTCCCGCTAACCATACGCGACTGGAACAGGAAAGGGAGGTAACGACAGTGGCACGTAAAGTGCCCTCCGCCACACACCGTTGGGTGGCTTGCGGAGTATAAATGTAGATGTAGATGTAGGTATTTTTAAAGTAACTGAAATGAGGTCTGGTTAAGTTAGGGAAACAGATAGAAACATACCTTTACCAGAAAATTATTAGAAAATAGCAATACATTAAATCTACACACATTACAGGAAACATAATTTTAAAAGTGCCTTAAGTGTAGTCGTTTACTTATTTAAATCTGGATTTGTCCTATTACCTACTGTGAAGCAATTAAAAGCCATTTTCATCGTCCATGTGTTCACTGGCGTTTTTATCATAAGATTGTTCTTCAGGTCTACTCTGTACCGGACTGGATATAATATTTTTGTAGAAGGCCAGGTCTTCATTTTGAGCCCAGTTTTCCTCAAAGTGAAGAGTCAGAAGCTTGTTGACATCACTTTCAGCTCTTATACTGTACTTCAGGCAGTACTAACGGTATTTCAAAGTTTTGTTTTGAACTTTAAATCCAGGTTTGAGTACATTTTTCGCCTTTCCGAGATTGGTGCTATATTTTACTAGAGTAACAGTTTCGTAGCGTTCGGGCAAAATGTTGACGGTGTAACACTTTAGGTTGTTACCATTTTTCTACAGCATCACGAACCCCTGCACTAAACTGTTGGTTTACAAGATTTGATCGTAGCTTACATCATTAAAGAGTGACTAAACTGCAAGATCGGTAGCTCTGTATGAAAGAATTGTCCAGTAGTCGACTTTATAGTTCCTGATTCTCTGCACCGAGTGGCTCCCCTCCGGCGTAAACAACCTGTCTGCTCGTATCGCCAAACTTGAGTGACTTGAGTGAGCCCTCTTCCCCCCCTGCCGTCAGGCACCGCTGCTGGAGAAGTTTGCTGAGTCGCGAGCAGCCCGTCCTCTGCAGGGCGCGCACCCTCTGCCCCTCAGGGCCTCGCTCACTTGCTACCGGTTAACTTCTACGGCGCTTGTCTACCCCGATTTTCCAACGAAGTATTTCTCAAGTTATTTCAGTCCAAAACATTCCAGCTCTTTATACACTAAATTCTTCGTTTTGTGCGTTACTATAGTCTCTGGACTGGTTAAATCCAGACCGATATTTTATTCCATTTCTTTAGCTATAAACGAAGTTTTTTTTTCTTTTTTTCTAATACTTGCTACTCCAAATATTCGAGTATAGATTCAAGGGCCAGCAGGAAGTCGTTTCTGAAAGTATTTGTATGGAGTGTAGCCGTGTATGGAAGTGAAACATGGGCGATAAATTGTTTGGACAAGAATAGAATAGAAGCTTTCGAAATGTGGTGCTACAGGAGAATGCTGAAGATTAGATGGGTAGATCACATAACTAAAGAGGAGGTATTGAATAGGATAGGGGAGAAGAGGAGTTTGTGGCACAACTTGACTAGAAGAAGGGATCGGTTGGTAGGACATGTTCTTTGGCATAAAGGGATCATCAGTTTAGTATTGGAGGGCAGCGTGGAGGGTAAAAATCGTAGAGGGAGACCAAGAGATGAATACACTAAGCAGATTCAGAAGGATGTAGGTTGCAGTAGGTACTGGGAGATGAAGAAGCTTGCACAGGATAGAGTAGCATGGACAGCTGCATCAAACCAGTCTCAGGACTGAAGACAACAACAACAACAACAACAACTCCAAATATGTCTGGTAGTCTGTTTCGCAGATTTCAAATCTTAGGACGCATTTTTAGGAGAAGAGAAGTGTGTGGTGTAACGAAACCGTACGAAAATTGCGTGCCAAATCAGGATTCGAACCTGGACTCTTGCATATTCCAGTCTGCATTTCTACTTACCTGTCTACCATTTTTTTCACTTTTTCGTCTTTGCCTCCATCCTGTCCTACAGAAACCCGTTTTTCTTGCCAAATAACATTATTCAGGTCAAGATTTGTATTTACGATTGATTGTACTAGAAAAAATGGGCCAAGTGCAAGTAGGACTCACGCTCTAACGGCGCAGCACAAACTTAATTATGTATACAGACAGTTCAACCAACGCGCGAATCGAGAATCTTGACGATAGGTGCCTGTTACCGATATTGATAGGCAAGATATTGTGACGTCTCCTGGCAAGACTTTTACAAAATCGTTATTATTATTATTGTTATTATTAGTGTTATTATTTTCGATTATTCCCATTTAAAGAGAGCGTTTGAACTTGAATTCCTTTATGATGATTGTTTATGATTTTTCTGAGCCCAAATTTTCTTCATGTGTTCACTGTGTTGTTTCTTTCGCTCCGCTGTTCATTTGCATCCTGGTCTCTTCTGTGTTGTGGTGTCAAATTTATGTTTTTTGATGATGTTCCTGAATTCAGTTCTATTTTCTGCATCGTTTACTGTTATGTGTGCTTGTCTGAGGTCCTCTTCAACTTCTTTTACCCATTTTGTTTTTCCCCTGCCTGAGTTGATGACTTTAAGAATTCGCTTTGAAATTCTGCTTTCATTCATCCTGTGGATATGTCCGTAGAACTGCATTCTTCTTTTCCTTATTGTATCCGTAATCATGTCTGTGTATTTATATAATTCTGATGTTGGTCTCTTCTTCCAGATTCCTTGCTCTTGTATCGGGCCAAAAATTTTCCTGAGAATTTTCCTTTCTTGTTTCTCTATTTCTTTGATTTTAGTTTGCCCACTTATTTGTGTTGTTTCGGATGCATACAGTGCCTCCGGAAGTACGACAGTGTTGTAGAGCCTCAATTTTGCGTTAATGGATATGGACTTTTTGTTATAATAGTTCCACGTGAGTTTATATGCTTTCTGTAGTTTTTTTTTAATTCTTTCCTCACTGGCCCTTAGGTTGATCCCTGATGGCTGGATGATTTCTCCCAGGTACTTAAAATGTGGTACCTGTACAATTTTCTCATGGGGTGTCACAATAGGCAATTTGTGTTGTGGCGCTCTTTCTATGTACTGGGTTTTCTCGTATGAAATTTGCAGGCCAGCTCTTTGTCCAATTTCGTGTAACTTCTCTATGGCGTTAGTGGCTTCTTTTCTATTACTTGTGAGGATTGCAAGGTCATTTGGAAAAGCTAAACACTTCACACTGAATCGTTATAATATATAAAAAATTAATAAAAATAAACATTTATCTGTATTATTATTATTATTATTTCAATACTGTATGAATGGTTGTAGATTATGTATAAAAGGAAGTAACAACTTTTCATTTTTGTGTTTGTGCAATATTTATGTATCTATATTTTAGAAATAACGTCTGTGGTCGGCGAATGTATGAATCGAAGCAGACAATGATAATTAAAAGTAATTACAAAGATCCATATTAAATTGCCTATAAATAGTGGAGGTTGAGACATCACTCTCTCTGTCTTCTTGTAGCCGTTCAAGTTGTAAGGGCCTGTGACGTTCGCTTGAATGCTTATGTAGCCTTCGTTTGTTCTTTAATCGAGAAAGACGCCATTGGAGGCTGATATTTGTAAAAGGTGTGTACTTTCAATTCATGTTGATTTTTTGAATATAGAAATTGTTAAAATTATTACCTGTAATAATTTATTGCTTGCTTGCCCAAGATTTCATTCCACATTCTTAGCCGTTTTCAGCATATTAGGAATTTTTCATGACGCATAGCCGTACAGCCATCGTGGGAACCGCTGCCGCGGCAAATTCAAATTAAACAGAATGAAAGCAGTTTTCCCGCAATATAGCGGGCAGGTGACGGTACATTAAAATTATCTCTTTCAGCTTCCTGGAGACTTCAGAGGGAATTTGTGGATTTTATTATGTCATTTTCTGGTGGACACGTGCAGCTGCTGTTATGTTATCAATTACGTAAATAATTCATGAGCGATAAAATTTTACTTGTGTGTGATCAAAGACTGCTGTGCAAAACCTGTTCTGGCTAATAACATAAAAATCAAATTAAATTTTTTTTGTTTCATGCTCTCATGTTAGTCGTGGCAGCTAATAGTGTTCATATATTTAAAATAATCCACTGCAGCTTTTACCTTTAGTAAACATAACATACTGTAACTTCCGTACGGGTAATAAGAGTAATTTTCAGTGCATTCAAGATATGAAAGTAGCGAAGGGCATTCTTTAATTCCATAATTAGTTATAGTAATGACACCATGTTCCATATTTAACAAGCCACATTAGTGTTACATAAAAATACTTTGCACATTAAAGATTGTACGTCCACAGTGTTGTGCCTATCCCCACATAATGGGTCAAAGTGTATAAAGTTAAAATATTTTCAACTGCAGAAACTAATAGTGAGAATCGTATTTTACCTGTCGCGCTAGCAACAATAAGCAATATAAAATTAATTAACATTTTATGCCATATAAACTGCATATAAAGTAAAAAGGGTGTGCGGTGGGGATTACGCGATAATATCCGTCCCGGAAATTCCAAGACCGTATCAAGATCTCTACAGTACTTGCTGAGACTAACCCAGACATACAAAAAGAAGCGAGCAGGGGATTTGAATTTACATACGTAGAGAGAAAAGATACAGCAAAATACTTTTAAAATACTTACTAAAACATAACTACAACTTACATTTTATGTTTGCATGCAATAATACTTTTCTGTTACACTTTCTTCAGACGATAAACGCAATGTAAGGTCTAATGGCGAAAAGATATTTTTATTTGTTATGATTACAATTTAACAATTTTCGGATTTTTTCCTTTACTTGCACTGTGAAACCTTTCTTGTTACCAAATTTCGTGATCCTAGATGAACGGGAACTACCCAATAGGTTTTGATGAGTGACTTTGCGAGTATGAACATACGTGACATAAAAGGCCTTATCTTGCGACTGCATTGACCTAGAAGATTAAATATTTTACACCGCGTCACGCGACAGTATAAAATAAATGTCAAATCGGTGCGTCCACTCCTTCCTGAGCAAAAACGGTTCTTAACAGTCGGGCAGAGAGGCAGGCATACAGACAGGCGGGAACACAGCGAGGGCGTAAGCGTTCCGTTTCTACTGATGTGGATTCGGAACCTAAAAACGACGTTACATTCAGGAGATGGTAATGGAATTATTATAAAGTTTTGTTTACTTTGGTAACTATTCCTTTAGTTTGACACAATCGTTACCGCTTTCGGCCCGCAGTCACCATTTTCAGATGCTATGGAGGGCATTTGGTGAACAATGTTGTAGCGCTCTAAGACTCATGGTCCGTCTCTCGATGAACTGTCTGCGTGACGTTGTGGTATTCCAATAGCCGGCAGGATCCCCAGATCGAGCGGTCTAGGCGCTGCAGTCATGGAATGTGCGGCTGTTACCGGTGGAGGTTCGAGTCCTCCCTCGGGCATGGGTGTGTGTGTTTGACCTTAGGATAATTTAGGATAAGTAGTGTGTAAGATTAGGGACTGATGACCTTAGCAGTTAAGTCCCATAAGGTTTCACACACATTTGAACATTTTTGATCCCCAGATCTGTCGCCAACAGAAGACGTGTGGGACCACCTCCGACATTTACTCCGTCCCAATGCAAGATATGAAGAACCAGTTAGAACACGTGTGGACAAGGAGAGGATAGAATGCTTTTATGACACCTTTCCCAAACAAATCGGTACGTGCTTGTAGGTCAGAGGGGATGTAATGTCATATTGACAAATGCGCTCATACACCCAAGTTCTCGGTAAATCTGATTCGATTTTATAATCATGGAAATGTCACATAGCCTCTCAACCCGTGAAGTTTAATTTTGTTTCCCTCTCCCCTTTCTAGGTGCTTCACGTTCTCTGTTAGGCAGAGAGTATATCTAAAGATATTAGCCAAAACAGCAATGCTTCGCAATTATTAAATAAGCGAACTAAGTACGCAGTATTCCTATACATAACAGGTTTTCTTTTTCGCAGTCGGTTTTAACAGAAAACCAGTGCCTAACTATTTAAAAAAAAAATGTACCGCGTGAAGTATGAGAGGTCGCCCTATCCTGCGTGAAATTCCTCAAAGATTCCTATATACACAGCACTGTTTCCTGTTGTTTCAAAAAATATCGGACCCACAATCCGACTTGCTGACACGGCAACAACATTCCGATTTTTTTCTCCATGAAGAAATTCATGGACCACCTCGGACATTTACTCCGTTCCATTGAAAGATAAGAAGAACCAGTTAGAACAGATGTGGACCAGGAGAGGATACAATGCTTTTATAATACCTTTCCCAAACAAATCAGTGCATGCTTGTACGTCAGAGGGGATGTAACGTTAACTGGTCATTAATCGTGTAGGTAATCTTTCTTGGCCAATATCTGGAGTTCCGTGACTTCATATGTCCCGTCAGATGAAACGAGGCTTCATCGCTCGTGAAACACAGCAGCGGATCCAACATTCCACTCTCAGTCGTTTGACATAGCCACGTACAGTAATAAGTTTTGCCGTATCTTCCCCCTTCAGCTCTTGGACACATGTGATTTGGTAAGGCTTCATGACTATACGGTGCTAAAACACGTTGACGAGACCTACGCGAGACGTTCACTTGTCAGGTAGGGCGAAAACGAGAATAATAATAATATTTTCATTCTTCAATGTCGAGCAAAACGGTTTATTATCCAACGTAAGCGAACTACTTGGTACTTTTAAAATCTTTGAAATCGTATCGTCACACGCGACGAACTGACTTTAAGTTAATGTACACAAAACTACTGATATATGGATACCAATTTTCGATGGTCCTCGGAAACAAGCGCAACGTGTTGCTCTGCTTTCAATAATTGATTTTGTTTGTCTTCTGTCAAACTTAGTTTACGCAATTGAAAAAGGTCGGCGTTTACTGTATACGACGTAATTTTTAAGTGTTTTTCCCGATATGTGATACGTTTTTTAATTTTCAGAGCTTATACAAAGAAACTGTGCCAGTAGTAAGAGACAAGGAAATCGGCACTAGCGGTGTTCAAAAGCAGCTTAAATCGTTAACACGCAGAGAGTTCTCAGAGTCCGGCAGAATCGCTGTCATGTTCTACATAGAATTTGTGAGTGGATCAGCTCGTCACTTCTACATCTACTTCTACATCTACATAAATACTCCACAAGCCACAGTACGGTGCGTGGTGAAGAATACCACGTACAACCATTAGTAATTTCCCTTTCTGCTCCACTCCCAAATGGAGCGAAGAGAAAATGACTGACTGTACTCCTCCTTACGAACCCTACTTTCCCGTAGCTTCGTGATCCTTACGCGAAGTGTACGTTGGGAGCAATAGGATCATTCTGCTCCAAATGCCGGTTCTATAAGTCGCCTTTCCTCAAGGGATTCCCATTTGACCTCCTGAAGGATCGCATTTCCATAATACTTGCACGTTTTTCGAAACTACAGGTAATAAATTTAGCAGCCCATCTCTGAATCCCTTCGATGTCTTCCGTTAATCCGACCTGTAGCGGATCACGAACCCTCGAGCAGTGCTCAAGAGTAGGTCGCGCAAGCGTCCTATATGCGGTCTGTTTTGCAGATGAACCAAACTGTCCCAAAATTCTCTCAATAAACCGAAGTTGATCATTCGCCTTTCCTATTATGGTCCTCACGTGCGCGTTCCATTTGATATCGCTCTGCAAGGTGCCCACATATTTAAACGACGGTACTGTGACCAGCAGCACACTGCTAATGCTGTATTCGAACATTACGGGTTTGTTTTTCCTACTCATCTGTAATAATTTACGTTTTTCTACACTTAGAGCTAGCTGCGATCCATCACAACTAAAAGTTTTGTCTATGTCATCTTGTATTCTTCTACAGTTCCTCAAAAACGAGACCTTATCGTACACCACAGCATCATCAGTAAACAACTGCAGATTGCCGCCTACTCTATCCATTTATGTATTTAGAGAATAATAACGGTCCCATAACACTTCCTGGGGCATTCCTTACGCACCCTTCCCTCTGATGAATACTCGCCGCCGAGGGAAACGTACAGGGTTCTGTGTCTTAAGAAGTCATCGACCCACTAACATATCTGGGAAGGTGTTCCGTATACCGCAGTTTACCACAAATCCCTTGAACAGAGGATGACGCCCAGTGACTGGAAAACAGGACAGGTCACTCATCAAATCTACACAAGAAACAGGAAGTACAGTTGATCCACAGACGATAGTCCAGTGCCAGTAACGTCTATTCATATAGTGTTATTGTTGTGGTATTCAGTCCAAAGATTGGGTTGATGCAGATATCCATGCTACTCTACCCTGTGCAAACCTCTTCATCTCCGAGTAACTACTTCCCAGCAGTGCGAGCGACTTTTTGAAGCTATCTAAGCGGTGGTATAAATGAAGATCCGAGGTATCACACGGTGCAGACATTCACCGTGGTGGGCACTCGTTTGAAATTAAATGACGAAAAAAATTAAAAATTTTGTGTCAGTCTCAACAGCGTTAAAAATTTGCGTTACGTAGGACTGTTGCGTGGTGTAAGCGGTACGATAACAATTCAGCATGCAGGAGTTTGTGGGTTCGAATTCCAACAGGTGCAGTAAATTTTCATTTTTAGTTTTCAGTCTTTATCGAAATATCTTTGATCATAATTTTTATTCAGTTAACTGATTTACATGTAACTTTTTAGTTCCAATCCTTTGTCATACAATTTTAATCATGTACGATATTTTTGATTTGTTTAATTTTTTTTCTTTACATCATTCTTTTTCCAGCCAGGATTTTTGTGAATATGAATTTAATTATGTTTATCTATCATAATATTCAATTGTTTGAAAATTCCTATTTATCGGTCAAAAAACAAAAGACGAAATAAACTATGTTTGTGCAGTAGTGTGAAAAATGTATTTTTGTTACCCGATGTGCAATTTTTTTTGCACAGTAATCGTCATACAAACATTTAAGACATAGCCTAAACGCCAACTGCACTATGGACAAAATAATGCAGCTGAAAGTTTGATTGAAAGACAGGTTTATAAGCAAACGAAATTCAAGCAAAATGTGAAACAGATACAATGAACGTAATAATGCGGACGATAAAATAGAATGATGAAACTAAATAAATTAAATCTAAATTAGAACATAAAATTAATTAAACAAACATGAACAAAGATTTCAAGCGTAAGGGATGACAGGAAGAAAAAATGAGAGCAAATGAAGAAGTTGATATTATGATTTAAAGTATGTGAGAAAGCAATGGAATTAAAAAATTACATTTAAATTGAATAAAAATGATGATCAGTCATTTATGCAAAGATTTAAAAATAAAAGTAAAAAGTTCTTTCACCTAAGGAGATTGGATCCAACAACCTCCTGCATGCGAATCAGTTATCCCATCCCTTATACCACGCAACTATGGTATATAATGCAAGTTTTTTAATGGCATTGATTATCACACAGAATTCTGAACTTTTTTTTCGTCAGTTTCTCGCAAACGAGGGTCCACTAGGGAGAATGGCTGCAGTGTGTGATACCTGGGAACTTAAACTTACACCACCGTACAGTCAGTTTCAAAAATTCGATCTCATCGTAAGTGGTGAACAGACTGAAATAATGTGGTGCACTCATTCTTAAGGGCGTTTGATAACATTCGGTGCTGAAAACAAGAAATTAGATGTAATAAGTGATAACTCAAGAAAAATAATCATACGTCTATAACTCCGTTTAATCGCTTGCATACGAAATAACTTCAAGTAATAATCGACACACACAAGCGGAGCTCATTGGTCATCTTAACGGTAACGCAGAGAAGAATTTGCGAATGTGTTACAGCGTAACTTTGCCAGCATATACAGACAGGGAATTTCCGTGAGCAGAATTGTAAGTTTGCATGAGCGACATTTATCAGTTGCCGCTTCATAACAGTTAGATAACATCAAGTAAAAATGGCATAAAATCAATCGCGCAAACAAACATTAACAAACACATGAAAGTTCGTATAAAGGTTGATAAAGTAAATACACGTTACGTCTGGCTTCCTGTGCCGAGACATATAAAGCCCAGCACATTATACCTCGTTCCATATGTTAGGAATTTAATAAAAAGAAACAGTATCAAGTGGCACGCTATAAACTCATAATACATTACTATCTAATTGCTACGTATAAAGGAAATTAGGATGTTCCGGTTGTTCTAGACATTCGGGAAACTTTTGATTCAGTGTCACGTCAGCACTTTCTAAAGAAAATACTTTCCTATGGTCTGCGTAGCTAGGATTGGATCCCGACAGTCGCGACAAAGCAAATTATCCTGGATGGGGAGACAGTTCCAGATGTCGATGTAATATCTGGTGTACTCCAGTGAGTGTAATGAGAACGTTGCAGTTCTTGTTGTACATTGTCTTAGAGTGCTTTGTTAGTTAAAAGTCTCAGCGTTTTCACATATGGCGCTGTTACCTAAGGCGGAAATCCAGCCGATATAAACTGCGGTGGTATCCAAGTACACTCCTGGAAATGGAAAAAAGAACACATTAACACCGGTGTGTCAGACCCCCCATACTTGCTCCGGACACTGCGAGAGGGCTGTACAAGCAATGATCACACGCACGGCACAGCGGACACACCAGGAACCGCGGTGTTGGCCGTCGAATGGCGCTAGCTGCGCAGCATTTGTGCACCGCCGCCGTCAGTGTCAGCCAGTTTGCCGTGGCATACGGAGCTCCATCGCAGTCTTTAACACTGGTAGCATGCCCGGGCGTGGGAAGCGAGAGCGCTGCCGCACGACCACGAGCTGCGGCCTACGACTAACAGATGTGAGATCTGCTACTAATTAAAATCTTACCAGAGACTGTGTCATTGGAGTTCGGCAGTTAAGGATGGCTTAATTATGCATCTTGGAGTTTTATGCGACTGCATATAGGGCGTGCACGGTCTGTGGTCCAGCAGGCGTTATGCATCTTAACAGTTTGTGCATGCGTCGTTCGTGCCGGTATATTGGGTTGCCTTCGTAATGGCGATATTTGGCTGCCGATTGTAGCATAATACCTTATCCCTGACCCCGCCGGGAATCGAGCCCGGGAGCTCGGGCGTGGGAGGCGGGAGCGCTGCCGCACGACCACGAGCTGCGGCCTACGACTAACAGATGTGAGATCTGCTACTAATTAAGATCTTGCCAGAGACTGTACCATTGGAGTTCGGCAGTTAAGGATGGCTTAATTATGCATCTTGGAGTTTTATGCGACTGCATATAGGGCGTGCAAGGTCTGTGGTCCACCAGGCGTTACGCATCTTAACAGTTTGTGCATGCGTCGTTCGTGCCGGTATATTGGGTTGCCTTTGTAATGGCGATATTTGGCTGCCGATTGTAGCATAATAACTTACTGCTTCAATTATGGCGAAATTTGGCTGCCGATTGTAGCACAATAACTTAAACTTAATGCTTCAATTATCAATATGTTTGTGTTTATTTGGCTGCCGATTGTAGCATAATATCTCCAGGGATAAGTTATTATGCTACAATCGGCAGCCAAATATTGCCATTACGAAGGCAACCCAATATACCGGCACGCACGACGCATGCACAAACTGTTAAGATGCATAACGCCTGCTGGACCACAGACCGTGCACGCCCTATATGCAGTCGCATAAAACTCCAAGATGCATAATTATGCCATCCTTAACTGCTGAACTCCAATGACACAGTCTCTGGTAAGATTTTAATTAGTAGCAGATCTCACATCTGTTAGTCGTAGGCCGCAGCTCGTGGTCGTGCGGCAGCGCTCTCGCTTCCCACGCCCGGGCTCCCGGGCTCGATTCCCGGCGGGGTCAGGGATAAGTTATTATGCTACAATCGGCAGCCAAATATCGCCATTACGAAGGCAACCCAATATACCGGCACGAACGACGCATGCACAAACTGTTAAGATGCATAACGCCTGCTGGACCACAGACCGTGCATGCCCTATATGCAGTCGCACAAAACTCCAAGATGCATAATTAAGCCATCCTTAACTGCCGAACTCCAATGATACAGTCTCTGGTAAGATTTTAATTAGTAGCAGATCTCACATCTGTTAGTCGTAGGCCGCAGCTCGTGGTCGTGCGGCAGCGCTCTCGCTTCCCACGCCCGGGCTCCCGGGCTCGATTCCCGGCGGGGTCAGGGATAAGTTATTATGCTACAATCGGCAGCCAAATATCGCCACTACGAAGGCAACCCAATATACCGGCACGAACGACGCATGCACAAACTGTTAAGATGCATAACGCCTGCTGGACCACAGACCGTGCACGCCCTATATGCAGTCGCATAAAACTCCAAGATGATTAATTAAGCCATCCTTAACTGCCGAACTCCAATGATACAGTCTCTGGTAAGATTTTAATTAGTAGCAGATCTCACATCTGTTAGTCGTAGGCCGCAGCTCGTGGTCGTGCGGCAGCGCTCTCGCTTCCCACGCCCGGGCTCCCGGGCTCGATTCCCGGCGGGGTCAGGGATAAGTTATTATGCTACAATCGGCAGCCAAATATCGCCATTACGAAGGCAACCCAATATACCGGCACGAACGACGCATGCACAAACTGTTAAGATTCATAACGCCTGCTGGACCACAGACCGTGCACGCCCTATATGCAGTCGCATAAAACTCCAAGATGCATAATTAAGCCATCCTTAACTGCCGAACTCCAATGATACAGTCTCTGGAAAGATTTTAATTAGTAGCACATCTCACATCTGTTAGTCGTAGGCCGCAGCTCGTGGTCGTGCGGCAGCGCTCTCGCTTCCCACGCCCGGGCTCCCGGGCTCGATTCCCGGCGGGGTCAGGGAAAAGTTATTATGCTACAATCGGCAGCAAAATATCGCCATTACGAAGGCAACCCAATATACCGGCACGAACGACGCATGCACAAACTGTTAAGATGCATAACGCCTGCTGGACCACAGACCGTGCACGCCCTATATGCAGTCGCATAAAACTCCAAGATGCAGAATTAAGCCGTCCTTAACTGCCGAACTCCAATGATACAGTCTCTGGTAAGATTTTAATTAGTAGCAGATCTCACATCTGTTAGTCGTAGGCCGCAGCTCGTGGTCGTGCGGCAGCGCTCTCGCTTCCCACGCCCGGGCTCCCGGGCTCGATTCCCGGCGGGGTCAGGGATAAGTTATTATGCTACAATCGGCAGCCAAATATCGCCATTACGAAGGCAACCCAATATACCGGCACGAACGACGCATGCACAAACTGTTAAGATTCATAACGCCTGCTGGACCACAGACTGTGCACGCCCTATATGCAGTCGCATAAAACTCCAAGATGCATAATTAAGCCATCCTTAACTGCCGAACTCCAATGATACAGTCTCTGGTAAGATTTTAATTAGTAGCAGATCTCACATCTGTTAGTCGTAGGCCGCAGCTCGTGGTCGTGCGGCAGTGCTCTCGCTTCCCACGCCCGGGCTCCCGGGCTCGATTCCCGGCGGGGTCAGGGAAAAGTTATTATGCTACAATCGGCAGCCAAATATCGCCATTACGAAGGCAACCCAATATACCGGCACGAACGACGCATGCACAAACTGTTAAGATGCATAACGCCTGCTGGACCACAGACCGTGCACGCCCTATATGCAGTCGCATAAAACTCCAAGATGCAGAATTAAGCCGTCCTTAACTGCCGAACTCCAATGATACAGTCTCTGGTAAGATTTTAATTAGTAGCAGATCTCACATCTGTTAGTCGTAGGCCGCAGCTCGTGGTCGTGCGGCAGCGCTCTCACTTCCCACGCCCGGGCTCCCGGGCTCGATTCCCGGCGGGGTCAGGGATAAGTTATTATGCTACAATCGGCAGCCAAATATCGCCATTACGAAGGCAACCCAATATACCGGCACGAACGACGCATGCACAAACTGTTAAGATGCATAACGCCTACTGGACCACAGACCGTGCACGCCCTATATGCAGTCGCATAAAACTCCAAGATGCAGAATTAAGCCGTCCTTAACTGCTGAACTCCAATGATACAGTCTCTGGTAAGATTTTAATTAGTAGCAGATCTCACATCTGTTAGTCGTAGGCCGCAGCTCGTGGTCGTGCGGCAGCGCTCTCGCTTCCCACGCCCGGGCTCCCGGGCTCGATTCCCGGCGGGGTCAGGGATAAGTTATTATGCTACAATCGGCAGCCAAATATCGCCATTACGAAGGCAACCCAATATACCGGCACGAACGACGCATGCACAAACTGTTAAGATGCATAACGCCTGCTGGACCACAGACCGTGCACGCCCTATATGCAGTCGCATAAAACTCCTAGATGCAGAATTAAGCCGTCCTTAACTGCCGAACTCCAATGATACAGTCTCTGGTAAGATTTTAATTAGTAGCAGATCTCACATCTGTTAGTCGTAGGCCGCAGCTCGTGGTCGTGCGGCAGCGCTCTCGCTTCCCACGCCCGGGCTCCCGGGCTCGATTCCCGGCGGGGTCAGGGATAAGTTATTATGCTACAATCGGCAGCCAAATATCGCCATTATGAAGGCAACCCAATATACCGGCACGAACGACGCATGCACAAACTGTTAAGATGCATAACGCCTGCTGGACCACAGACCGTGCACGCCCTATATGCAGTCGCATAAAACTCCAAGATGCAGAATTAAGCCATCCTTAACTGCCGAACTCCAATGATACAGTCTCTGGTAAGATTTTAATTAGTAGCAGATCTCACATCTGTTAGTCGTAGGCCGCAGCTCGTGGTCGTGCGGCAGCGCTCTCGCTTCCCACGCCCGGGCTCCCGGGCTCGATTCCCGGCGGGGTCAGGGATAAGTTATTATGCTACAATCGGCAGCCAAATATCGCCATTACGAAGGCAACCCAATATACCGGCACGAACGACGCATGCACAAACTGTTAAGATGCATAACGCCTGCTGGACCACAGACCGTGCACGCCCTATATGCAGTCGCATAAAACTCCTAGATGCAGAATTAAGCCGTCCTTAACTGCCGAACTCCAATGATACAGTCTCTGGTAAGATTTTAATTAGTAGCAGATCTCACATCTGTTAGTCGTAGGCCGCAGCAAGTGGTCGTGTGGCAGCGCTCTCGCTTCCCACGCCCGGGCTCCCGGGCTCGATTCCCGGCGGGGTCAGGGATAAGTTATTATGCTACAATCGGCAGCCAAATATCGCCATTACGAAGGCAACCCAATATACCGGCACGAACGACGCATGCACAAACTGTTAAGATGCATAACGCCTGCTGGACCACAGACCGTGCACGCCCTATATGCAGTCGCATAAAACTCCAAGATGCAGAATTAAGCCGTCCTTAACTGCTGAACTCCAATGAAACAGTCTCTGGTAAGATTTTAATTAGTAGCAGATCTCACATCTGTTAGTCGTAGGCCGCAGCTCGTGGTCGTGCGGCAGCGCTCTCGCTTCCCACGCCCGGGCTCCCGGGCTCGATTCCCGGCGGGGTCAGGGATAAGTTATTATGCTACAATCGGCAGCCAAATATCGCCATTACGAAGGCAACCCAATATACCGGCACGAACGACGCATGCACAAACTGTTAAGAAGCATAACGCGTGCTGGACCACAGACCGTGCACGCCCTATATGCAGTCGCATAAAACTCCTAGATGCAGAATTAAGCCGTCCTTAACTGCCGAACTCCAATGATACAGTCTCTGGTAAGATTTTAATTAGTAGCAGATCTCACATCTGTTAGTCGTAGGCCGCAGCTCGTGGTCGTGCGGCAGCGCTCTCGCTTCCCACGCTCGGGCTCCCGGGCTCGATTCCCGGCGGGGTCAGGGATAAGTTATTATGCTACAATCGGCAGCCAAATATCGCCATTATGAAGGCAACCCAATATACCGGCACGAACGACGCATGCACAAACTGTTAAGATGCATAACGCCTGCTGGACCACAGACCGTGCACGCCCTATATGCAGTCGCATAAAACTCCAAGATGCAGAATTAAGCCGTCCTTAACTGCCGAACTCCAATGATACAGTCTCTGGTAAGATTTTAATTAGTAGCAGATCTCACATCTGTTAGTCGTAGGCCGCAGCTCGTGGTCGTGCGGCAGCGCTCTCGGTTCCCACGCCCGGGCTCCCGGGCTCGATTCCCGGCGGGGTCAGGGATAAGTTATTATGCTACAATCGGCAGCCAAATATCGCCATTACGAAGGCAACCCAATATACCGGCACGAACGACGCATGCACAAACTGTTAAGATGCATAACGCCTGCTGGACCACAGACCGTGCACGCCCTATATGCAGTCGCATAAAACTCCTAGATGCAGAATTAAGCCGTCCTTAACTGCCGAACTCCAATGATACAGTCTCTGGTAAGATTTTAATTAGTAGCAGATCTCACATCTGTTAGTCGTAGGCCGCAGCTCGTGGTCGTGCGGCAGCGCTCTCGCTTCCCACGCCCGGGCTCCCGGGCTCGATTCCCGGCGGGGTCAGGGATAAGTTATTATGCTACAATCGGCAGCCAAATATCGCCATTACGAAGGCAACCCAATATACCGGCACGAACGACGCATGCACAAACTGTTAAGATGCATAACGCCTGCTGGACCACAGACCGTGCACGCCCTATATGCAGTCGCATAAAACTCCTAGATGCAGAATTAAGCCGTCCTTAACTGCCGAACTCCAATGATACAGTCTCTGGTAAGATTTTAATTAGTAGCAGATCTCACATCTGTTAGTCGTAGGCCGCAGCTCGTGGTCGTGCGGCAGCGCTCTCGCTTCCCACGCCCGGGCTCCCGTGCTCGATTCCCGGCGGGGTCAGGGATAAGTTATTATGCTACAATCGGCAGCCAAATATCGCCATTATGAAGGCAACCCAATATACCGGCACGAACGACTCATGCGCAAACTGTTAAGATGCATAACGCCTGCTGGACCACAGACCGTGCACGCCCTATATGCAGTCGCATAAAACTCCAAGATGCAGAATTAAGCCATCCTTAACTGCCGAACTCCAATGATACAGTCTCTGGTAAGATTTTAATTAGTAGCAGATCTCACATCTGTTAGTCGTAGGCCGCAGCTCGTGGTCGTGCGGCAGCGCTCTCGCTTCCCACGCCCGGGCTCCCGGGCTCGATTCCCGGCGGGGTCAGGGATAAGTTATTATGCTACAATCGGCAGCCAAATATCGCCATTACAAAGGCAACCCAATATACCGGCACGAACGACGCATGCACAAACTGTTAAGATGCATAACGCCTGCTGGACCACAGACCGTGCACGCCCTATATGCAGTCGCATAAAACTCCTAGATGCAGAATTAAGCCGTCCTTAACTGCCGAACTCCAATGAAACAGTCTCTGGTAAGATTTTAATTAGTAGCAGATCTCACATCTGTTAGTCGTAGGCCGCAGCTCGTGGTCGTGCGGCAGCGCTCTCGCTTCCCACGCCCGGGCTCCCGGGCTCGATTCCCGGCGGGGTCAGAGATAAGTTATTATGCTACAATCGGCAGCCAAATATCGCCATTACGAAGGCAACCCAATATACCGGCACGAACGACGCATGCACAAACTGTTAAGATGCATAACGCCTGCTGGACCACAGACCGTGCACGCCCTATATGCAGTCGCATAAAACTCCAAGATGCAGAATTAAGCCGTCCTTAACTGCCGAACACCAATGAAACAGTCTCTGGTAAGATTTTAATTAGTAGCAGATCTCACATCTGTTAGTCGTAGGCCGCAGCTCGTGGTCGTGCGGCAGCGCTCTCGCTTCCCACGCCCGGGCTCCCGGGCTCGATTCCCGGCGGGGTCAGGGATAAGTTATTATGCTACAATCGGCAGCCAAATATCGCCATTACGAAGGCAACCCAATATACCGGCACGAACGACGCATGCACAAACTGTTAAGAAGCATAACGCGTGCTGGACCACAGACCTTGCACGCCCTATATGCAGTCGCATAAAACTCCAAGATGCATAATTAAGCGATCCTTAACTGCCGAACTCCAATGATACAGTCTCTGGTAAGATTTTCATTAGTAGCAGATCTCACATCTGTTAGTCGTAGGCCGCAGCTCGTGGTCGTGCGGCAGTGCTCTCGCTTCCCACGCCCGGGCTCACGGGCTCGATTCCCGGCGGGGTCAGGGATAAGTTATTATGCTACAATCGGCAGCCAAATATCGCCATTACGAAGGCAACCCAATATACCGGCACGAACGACGCATGCACAAACTGTTAAGATGCATAACGCCTGCTGGACCACAGACCGTGCACGCCCTATATGCAGTCGCATAAAACTCCAAGATGCAGAATTAAGCCGTCCTTAACTGCCGAACTCCAATGATACAGTCTCTGGTAAGATTTTAATTAGTAGCAGATCTCACATCTGTTAGTCGTAGGCCGCAGCTCGTGGTCGTGCGGCAGCGCTCTCACTTCCCACGCCCGGGCTCCCGGGCTCGATTCCCGGCGGGGTCAGGGATAAGTTATTATGCTACAATCGGCAGCCAAATATCGCCATTACGAAGGCAACCCAATATACCGGCACGAACGACGCATGCACAAACTGTTAAGATGCATAACGCCTGCTGGACCACAGACCGTGCACGCCCTATATGCAGTCGCATAAATCTCCAAGATGCAGAATTAAGCCGTCCTTAACTGCCGAACTCCAATGATACAGTCTCTGGTAAGATTTTAATTAGTAGCAGATCTCACATCTGTTAGTCGTAGGCCGCAGCTCGTGGTCGTGCGGCAGCGCTCTCGCTTCCCACGCCCGGGCTCCCGGGCTCGATTCCCGGCGGGGTCAGGGATAAGTTATTATGCTACAATCGGCAGCCAAATATCGCCATTACGAAGGCAACCCAATATACCGGCACGAACGACGCATGCACAAACTGTTAAGATGCATAACGCCTGCTGGACCACAGACCGTGCACGCCCTATATGCAGTCGCATAAAACTCCAAGATGCATAATTAAGCGATCCTTAACTGCCGAACTCCAATGATACAGTCTCTGGTAAGATTTTAATTAGTAGCAGATCTCACATCTGTTAGTCGTAGGCCGCAGCTCGTGGTCGTGCGGCAGTGCTCTCGCTTCCCACGCCCGGGCTCCCGGGCTCGATTCCCGGCGGGGTCAGGGAAAAGTTATTATGCTACAATCGGCAGCCAAATATCGCCATTACGAAGGCAACCCAATATACCGGCACGAACGACGCATGCACAAACTGTTAAGATGCATAACGCCTGCTGGACCACAGACCGTGCACGCCCTATATGCAGTCGCATAAAACTCCAAGATGCAGAATTAAGCCGTCCTTAACTGCCGAACTCCAATGATACAGTCTCTGGTAAGATTTTAATTAGTAGCAGATCTCACATCTGTTAGTCGTAGGCCGCAGCTCGTGGTCGTGCGGCAGCGCTCTCACTTCCCACGCCCGGGCTCCCGGGCTCGATTCCCGGCGGGGTCAGGGATAAGTTATTATGCTACAATCGGCAGCCAAATATCGCCATTACGAAGGCAACCCAATATACCGGCACGAACGACGCATGCACAAACTGTTAAGATGCATAACGCCTGCTGGACCACAGACCGTGCACGCCCTATATGCAGTCGCATAAAACTCCAAGATGCAGAATTAAGCCGTCCTTAACTGCCGAACTCCAATGATACAGTCTCTGGTAAGATTTTAATTAGTAGCAGATCTCACATCTGTTAGTCGTAGGCCGCAGCTCGTGGTCGTGCGGCAGCGCTCTCGCTTCCCACGCCCGGGCTCCCGGGCTCGATTCCCGGCGGGGTCAGGGATAAGTTATTATGCTACAATCGGCAGCCAAATATCGCCATTACGAAGGCAACCCAATATACCGGCACGAACGACGCATGCACAAACTGTTAAGATGCATAACGCCTGCTGGACCACAGACCGTGCACGCCCTATATGCAGTCGCATAAAACTCCTAGATGCAGAATTAAGCCGTCCTTAACTGCCGAACTCCAATGATACAGTCTCTGGTAAGATTTTAATTAGTAGCAGATCTCACATCTGTTAGTCGTAGGCCGCAGCTCGTGGTCGTGCGGCAGCGCTCTCGCTTCCCACGCTCGGGCTCCCGGGCTCGATTCCCGGCGGGGTCAGGGATAAGTTATTATGCTACAATCGGCAGCCAAATATCGCCATTATGAAGGCAACCCAATATACCGGCACGAACGACGCATGCACAAACTGTTAAGATGCATAACGCCTGCTGGACCACAGACCGTGCACGCCCTATATGCAGTCGCATAAAACTCCAAGATGCAGAATTAAGCCGTCCTTAACTGCCGAACTCCAATGATACAGTCTCTGGTAAGATTTTAATTAGTAGCAGATCTCACATCTGTTAGTCGTAGGCCGCAGCTCGTGGTCGTGCGGCAGCGCTCTCGCTTCCCACGCCCGGGCTCCCGGGCTCGATTCCCGGCGGGGTCAGGGATAAGTTATTATGCTACAATCGGCAGCCAAATATCGCCATTACGAAGGCAACCCAATATACCGGCACGAACGACGCATGCACAAACTGTTAAGATGCATAACGCCTGCTGGACCACAGACCGTGCACGCCCTATATGCAGTCGCATAAAACTCCTAGATGCAGAATTAAGCCGTCCTTAACTGCCGAACTCCAATGATACAGTCTCTGGTAAGATTTTAATTAGTAGCAGATCTCACATCTGTTAGTCGTAGGCCGCAGCTCGTGGTCGTGCGGCAGCGCTCTCGCTTCCCACGCCCGGGCTCCCGGGCTCGATTCCCGGCGGGGTCAGGGATAAGTTATTATGCTACAATCGGCAGCCAAATATCGCCATTACGAAGGCAACCCAATATACCGGCACGAACGACGCATGCACAAACTGTTAAGATGCATAACGCCTGCTGGACCACAGACCGTGCACGCCCTATATGCAGTCGCATAAAACTCCTAGATGCAGAATTAAGCCGTCCTTAACTGCCGAACTCCAATGATACAGTCTCTGGTAAGATTTTAATTAGTAGCAGATCTCACATCTGTTAGTCGTAGGCCGCAGCTCGTGGTCGTGCGGCAGCGCTCTCGCTTCCCACGCCCGGGCTCCCGGGCTCGATTCCCGGCGGGGTCAGGGATAAGTTATTATGCTACAATCGGCAGCCAAATATCGCCATTACGAAGGCAACCCAATATACCGGCACGAACGACGCATGCACAAACTGTTAAGATGCATAACGCCTGCTGGACCACAGACCGTGCACGCCCTATATGCAGTCGCATAAAACTCCTAGATGCAGAATTAAGCCGTCCTTAACTGCCGAACTCCAATGATACAGTCTCTGGTAAGATTTTAATTAGTAGCAGATCTCACATCTGTTAGTCGTAGGCCGCAGCTCGTGGTCGTGCGGCAGCGCTCTCGCTTCCCACGCCCGGGCTCCCGGGCTCGATTCCCGGCGGGGTCAGAGATAAGTTATTATGCTACAATCGGCAGCCAAATATCGCCATTACGAAGGCAACCCAATATACCGGCACGAACGACGCATGCACAAACTGTTAAGATGCATAACGCCTGCTGGACCACAGACCGTGCACGCCCTATATGCAGTCGCATAAAACTCCAAGATGCAGAATTAAGCCGTCCTTAACTGCCGAACACCAATGAAACAGTCTCTGGTAAGATTTTAATTAGTAGCAGATCTCACATCTGTTAGTCGTAGGCCGCAGCTCGTGGTCGTGCGGCAGCGCTCTCGCTTCCCACGCCCGGGCTCCCGGGCTCGATTCCCGGCGGGGTCAGGGATAAGTTATTATGCTACAATCGGCAGCCAAATATCGCCATTACGAAGGCAACCCGATATACCGGCACGAACGACGCATGCACAAACTGTTAAGAAGCATAACGCGTGCTGGACCACAGACCTTGCACGCCCTATATGCAGTCGCATAAAACTCCAAGATGCATAATTAAGCGATCCTTAACTGCCGAACTCCAATGATACAGTCTCTGGTAAGATTTTCATTAGTAGCAGATCTCACATCTGTTAGTCGTAGGCCGCAGCTCGTGGTCGTGCGGCAGTGCTCTCGCTTCCCACGCCCGGGCTCCCGGGCTCGATTCCCGGCGGGGTCAGGGATAAGTTATTATGCTACAATCGGCAGCCAAATATCGCCATTACGAAGGCAACCCAATATACCGGCACGAACGACGCATGCACAAACTGTTAAGATGCATAACGCCTGCTGGACCACAGACCGTGCACGCCCTATATGCAGTCGCATAAAACTCCAAGATGCAGAATTAAGCCGTCCTTAACTGCCGAACTCCAATGATACAGTCTCTGGTAAGATTTTAATTAGTAGCAGATCTCACATCTGTTAGTCGTAGGCCGCAGCTCGTGGTCGTGCGGCAGCGCTCTCACTTCCCACGCCCGGGCTCCCGGGCTCGATTCCCGGCGGGGTCAGGGATAAGTTATTATGCTACAATCGGCAGCCAAATATCGCCATTACGAAGGCAACCCAATATACCGGCACGAACGACGCATGCACAAACTGTTAAGATGCATAACGCCTGCTGGACCACAGACCGTGCACGCCCTATATGCAGTCGCATAAAACTCCAAGATGCAGAATTAAGCCGTCCTTAACTGCCGAACTCCAATGATACAGTCTCTGGTAAGATTTTAATTAGTAGCAGATCTCACATCTGTTAGTCGTAGGCCGCAGCTCGTGGTCGTGCGGCAGCGCTCTCGCTTCCCACGCCCGGGCTCCCGGGCTCGATTCCCGGCGGGGTCAGGGATAAGTTATTATGCTACAATCGGCAGCCAAATATCGCCATTACGAAGGCAACCCAATATACCGGCACGAACGACGCATGCACAAACTGTTAAGATGCATAACGCCTGCTGGACCACAGACCGTGCACGCCCTATATGCAGTCGCATAAAACTCCAAGATGCATAATTAAGCGATCCTTAACTGCCGAACTCCAATGATACAGTCTCTGGTAAGATTTTAATTAGTAGCAGATCTCACATCTGTTAGTCGTAGGCCGCAGCTCGTGGTCGTGCGGCAGTGCTCTCGCTTCCCACGCCCGGGCTCCCGGGCTCGATTCCCGGCGGGGTCAGGGAAAAGTTATTATGCTACAATCGGCAGCCAAATATCGCCATTACGAAGGCAACCCAATATACCGGCACGAACGACGCATGCACAAACTGTTAAGATGCATAACGCCTGCTGGACCACAGACCGTGCACGCCCTATATGCAGTCGCATAAAACTCCAAGATGCAGAATTAAGCCGTCCTTAACTGCCGAACTCCAATGATACAGTCTCTGGTAAGATTTTAATTAGTAGCAGATCTCACATCTGTTAGTCGTAGGCCGCAGCTCGTGGTCGTGCGGCAGCGCTCTCACTTCCCACGCCCGGGCTCCCGGGCTCGATTCCCGGCGGGGTCAGGGATAAGTTATTATGCTACAATCGGCAGCCAAATATCGCCATTACGAAGGCAACCCAATATACCGGCACGAACGACGCATGCACAAACTGTTATGATGCATAACGCCTGCTGGACCACAGACCGTGCACGCCCTATATGCAGTCGCATAAAACTCCAAGATGCAGAATTAAGCCGTCCTTAACTGCCGAACTCCAATGATACAGTCTCTGGTAAGATTTTAATTAGTAGCAGATCTCACATCTGTTAGTCGTAGGCCGCAGCTCGTGGTCGTGCGGCAGCGCTCTCGCTTCCCACGCCCGGGCTCCCGGGCTCGATTCCCGGCGGGGTCAGGGATAAGTTATTATGCTACAATCGGCAGCCAAATATCGCCATTACGAAGGCAACCCAATATACCGGCACGAACGACGCATGCAGAAACTGTTATGATGCATAACGCCTGCTGGACCACAGACCGTGCACGCCCTATATGCAGTCGCATAAAACTCCTAGATGCAGAATTAAGCCGTCCTTAACTGCCGAACTCCAATGATACAGTCTCTGGTAAGATTTTAATTAGTAGCAGATCTCACATCTGTTAGTCGTAGGCCGCAGCTCGTGGTCGTGCGGCAGCGCTCTCGCTTCCCACGCTCGGGCTCCCGGGCTCGATTCCCGGCGGGGTCAGGGATAAGTTATTATGCTACAATCGGCAGCCAAATATCGCCATTATGAAGGCAACCCAATATACCGGCACGAACGACGCATGCACAAACTGTTAAGATGCATAACGCCTGCTGGACCACAGACCGTGCACGCCCTATATGCAGTCGCATAAAACTCCAAGATGCAGAATTAAGCCGTCCTTAACTGCCGAACTCCAATGATACAGTCTCTGGTAAGATTTTAATTAGTAGCAGATCTCACATCTGTTAGTCGTAGGCCGCAGCTCGTGGTCGTGCGGCAGCGCTCTCGCTTCCCACGCCCGGGCTCCCGGGCTCGATTCCCGGCGGGGTCAGGGATAAGTTATTATGCTACAATCGGCAGCCAAATATCGCCATTACGAAGGCAACCCAATATACCGGCACGAACGACGCATGCACAAACTGTTAAGAAGCATAACGCGTGCTGGACCACAGACCGTGCACGCCCTATATGCAGTCGCATAAAACTCCAAGATGCATAATTAAGCGATCCTTAACTGCCGAACTCCAATGATACAGTCTCTGGTAAGATTTTAATTAGTAGCAGATCTCACATCTGTTAGTCGTAGGCCGCAGCTCGTGGTCGTGCGGCAGCGCTCTCGCTTCCCACGCCCGGGCTCCCGGGCTCGATTCCCGGCGGGGTCAGGGATAAGTTATTATGCTACAATCGGCAGCCAAATATCGCCATTATGAAGGCAACCCAATATACCGGCACGAACGACTCATGCGCAAACTGTTAAGATGCATAACGCCTGCTGGACCACAGACCGTGCACGCCCTATATGCAGTCGCATAAAACTCCAAGATGCAGAATTAAGCCATCCTTAACTGCCGAACTCCAATGATACAGTCTCTGGTAAGATTTTAATTAGTAGCAGATCTCACATCTGTTAGTCGTAGGCCGCAGCTCGTGGTCGTGCGGCAGCGCTCTCGCTTCGCACGCCCGGGCTCCTGGTCTCGATTCCCGGCGGGGTCAGGGATTTTCTGTGCCTCGTGATGACTGGGTGTTGTGTGCTGTCCTTAGGTTCGTTAGGTTTAAGTAGTTCTAAGTTCTAGGGGACTGATGACCGTAGATGTTATGTCCCATAGTGCTCAGAGCCATTTGAACCATTTTTTTTGTTAGTCGTATGCGCCTCTAACTGTGACCGTGTCCTTAACTAATACGACAACGGTTAATGTCACTTTTACGACCAAATACTGCTAATGACTCGCTAAGTGTTGAATAATAACCGTTGAAGTCCTGTTTCGACACTTTGGAGTCGCTCTCGAAAGCATACATTTGAAATCACAGAGGTGCCTGTGACACACACTTTTCCAATATCAGAGACAATTATTCCAGGGCGAAAAGCATCAAATATTACATTTTTTTTAAACACAACTTTTTAGATTTAAAACGGTTCACGGAAACAGTTTACAGTGAAACAAAAAGGTACTTACCATTACTTGAAATTAATTCAGTTGCTCTCCTTGTGGAAAACCGGTTGAAATCCCTCATTTTTTGCTGTAAGCTGGTCACTGAAGTTTCGTAACATAAAATTTCAACTGTCATTTGTGATGTTTAGAGCGTCATTTCTTTTTTGTAAGTGATTCTAACATTCCTGATTTTTTGCATGTACTCGTGTGTGTGTGTGTGTGTGTGTGTGTGTGTGTGTGTGTGTGTGTGTGTGTGGGCGTGCGAGCACGCACGCGCTGCAGGCCGCTGACCAGTACACAAAACAATACTCTTAAGAGTAACTGTTGTTACAAAAATGTTATATCACTTCTGTTGGTACAGGCAGTCGCAGGAAACAACAGTACCAGTACCCACTTCTTGTACATATCCGCGAGAACGCAGAAGCGCCGGAAAACGACGTAGCAAGGACTTGGCTGATGTCTGAAGTAGTGCTGGAGGTAACTGACACAATGAATCCTGCAGCGCTGTCCATAAATCTGTAAGAGTACGAGGGGGTGGAGATCTCTTCTGAACAGCACGTTGCAAGGCATCGCAGATACGCTCAATAATGTTCATGTCTGGCGAGTTTGGTGGCCAGCGGAAGTGGTTAAACTCGGAAGAGTGTTCCTAGAGCCACTCTGCAGCAATTCTGGACTTGTGGGGTGTCGCATTGTCGTGCTGGAATTTTCCAAGTGCGACGGAATGCAGGTGATCAGACAGGATTCTTACATTTGTGTCACCTGTCAGAGTCGTATCTAGATGTATTAGGGGCCCCACATCACGCCAACTGCACACGCCCCACACCATTACAGAGCCTCCACCAACTTGAACAGTTCCCTGCTGACATGCATGGTCCATGGATTAATGGGCTTGCTTCCATACCCGTACATGTCCAGTTGCTCGATACAGTTTGAAACTAGACTTGTCCGACCAGGCGACATGTTTCCAGTCATCAACAGTATAATGTCGCTGTTGACGGGCCCCGGGCGAGGCATACAGCTTCGTGTCGTGAAGTCATCAAGGGTACACTAGTGGACCTTCCGTTCCGAAAGCCCATATCGATGATGTTTCGTTGAATGGTTCGCACGCTGACACTTGTTGATGGCCCAGCATTGAAATGTGCAGCAATATGCGGAAGGGTTGCACTTCCGTCACGTTGAACGATTCTCTTCAGTCGTCGTTGGTCCCGTGCTTGCGGATGTTTTTCTGGCCGCAGCGATGTCGGAGATTTGATGTTTCACCCGATTCCAGATATTCACGGTACACACGTGAAATAGTCGTACGGAAGAATCCCCACTTCATGGCTACTTCTGAGATACTGTGTCCCATCGCTCGTGTGCCGACTATAACACCATTTACTTTCAACCTCACTTAAATCTTGATAACGTGTCATTGTAGCAGCAGTAACCGATCTGACAACTGCGCCAGATATTTGTTGTCTTATAGAGACGTTGCCGACCGCTGCGCCGTATTCTGCCTGTTTACGTGTCTCTGTATTTGAACACGCATGCACATCTATACTGTTTGACACATGTGGTTTCTGCTCCAGAGCATTTTTAAATGTAATTTCTGTGGGTAACTGCCGGCCGAAGTGGCCGTGCGGTTCTAGCGCTGCAGTCTGGAACTGCGAGACCGCTACGGTCGCAGGTTCGAATCCTGCCTCGGGCATGGATGTGTGTGATGTCCTTAGTTAGGTTTAACTAGTTCTAAGTTCTAGGGGACTAACGACCTCAGAAGTTGAGTCCCATAGTGCTCAGAGCCATTTTTTGTGGATAACTTGCTCGTATTGACGTCGTGAGCCTTCAGCAACTGTGTATCAGTTTCTTGAAAGGTAATGAAAAAAGGATTCTAAATTAAAATTACACATTTCCTACTTCATGAAGGGAGCTGTGATCTTTCCTTCTCTCTTCTTTTATTTTGAGCTTTATTAATGCCATATGTCGCATACACGATTGTAACACGACCACTTATTCGGAGCACGTCGTTTTCCTTTTCTCTTAAAGACCAGGTTTTCACCGTGAGAACATTTGCATGTAAGAAACACGAGAGGCATTAATCATAAGTTAATTTATCTCTCCTTCCAATGTGCTTACAGAAATAACGTTATACGACCCTACCAATTGAACAGTCAGTAATTAAAATGTAGACATAAATGACAACCGAATAAAGCCATATCATTGAAATAATTTTTTCAGCTTCCATTCCGAAGATTTCTCTAATTTTCCTCTACACTCGTAACACGCCACATATTTTACATCTAAATGCCCAAATCAAAAATGCACCACTAATTAATATACAGCAAACATTTTAGTTGGGTATATTTCACATTATGACATTGCTGGCATGCTGTAATCTTCTAAAATTTATTGTTTCCTTTTTTTGTACAGCACTGCACATAGCAAGTAAAACGATGCCACAGGTAGAAGTGTGGTCGCAACAAAGAGCTAACTGATTACGCTTCATTACGCGAGGCTTCACCAGAGCAGTGCACTGGCAAGCCGCGAGACAATTATCAATATTGTTTCAAAGCTCCCCTCCATACAGGCTGTTAAACATGAATTGATGTGCATTAGACGGTGTACGATAAAGAGCCGGGTTTACTTCATCAACGCGTGTTACTCTATTGATTGGCTCCCGAAGTTGAGGTATGTGAAGCTGTAAGACATCGGATTAACTATGATTAAAAAGTCGTAAATGCGAATATACCATACAAAAAATATTTAACATATACAACGGAAATACGTTAAACTCTGTAAGGTAGGCCAGCTATTTCGCATGATGCAGTGCTATTACAATAGTCGTTCAATAATTAAGCAGGTCAGTAGCTGCACACCAAAAAGATTTATTAAGGCATAACTTTTCTTATGATAGTTCTTGTGGTGTCACCGCCAGACACCACACTTGCTAGGTGGTAGCTTAAATCGGCCGCGGTCCATTTAGTACATGTCGGACCCGCGTGTCGCCACTGTGTGATCGCAGACCGAGCGCCACCACAAGGCAGGTCTCGAGATACGATAGAGCACTCGACCCCAGTCGTACGACGACATTGCTAGCGACTATACAGACGAAGCCTTTCCTCTCATTTGCCGAGAGACAGTTAGAATAGCCTTCAGCTAAGTCCATGGCTACGACCTAGCAAGGCGCCATTAGCCTTACATAGTTTGATAGTTATCGTATGAAATGTCTCAACAAGATGAACGATGTATACAACAAGGATAAATAAAAGTTAAGTATTCGAGGAGCTGCATACTTTTCTTATTAGCATTCAATACTTATCCTGTTCCAGAATTCACGCCAGTCGGCATGTGTGTACGCGTGCCTTTCTTTCGGCTACCCGTCACTGTGGACTGGCTGCCTTGTCAGTCCATTCCAGTTCTCATTTATTTCTTCTGTCTCAGTGGCACATTTTAATTGGATAACACGTGTCGATCATTCCGATCATCTTCAGATCCAAGTAGTTGTGTCAGCAACCCGTTCAGTCTTCTCAGCGCCACATATCAGAGTACTGACGCAATTACTTAGATATGAAGACGATGCAGATTGATCGAAACATGTAGTCTAATTAAAAATTTGCAACTGAGACGGAACAGTACATGAGAATTATGTCGAAAGGAGAAAACATAAAAATGCAATAGATGAAGCGGGCGAAAGGGAATACAAACGAGTAAAAAAAGGGAGTGTCAGGAAGCGCAAAATGGCTAACCAGGAATAGTTTAGAGAACAAATGTAAGGATGTAGAAGATATACTAGGGGTAAGCTAGGTACTGGCTACAAGAAAATATCAGGAGCTCAGATGGAAAACCAGTCCTAGGCTAAGAAGAGAAAGCACAAAAGTGGAAGAAGTATATAGAGGGTCTACACATAGGATATGCACTTGAGGGCAATATTATTTAAATGGAAGAGGACGTAGAGGAAGATGAGAAGGTAGATATGATGCTGCGTGAAGAATTTGACAAGGCACTGAAAGACCTAAGTCGAAACAATTCCCAGGAAGTAGACAGCATTCCATTAGAGCTGCTGATAGCCTTGGAAGAGTCAGCCCTGACAAAACGATTCCATCTGGTGAGAAAGATGTACGAGACAGGCGAAATATCCTGAGACTTCAAGAAGAATATAATAATCCCAATTCCAAAGAAAGCAGGTGCCGACAGGTATGAAAATTATCGAGTTATCAGTGCAAAATACTAACACGAATCCTTTGCAGAAGAATGGAAAATCTGGTAGAAAGCGACCTCGGGCAAGATCAGTTTGAATTCTGGAGAAATGTAGGAACAGGCAACGACTTCTCATAGAAGACAGGTTAAGGAAATGTAAACCTACGTTTATAGCATTTGTACACTTAAAGAGAGTTTTTGACAATGCTGACTGGAACACTCTCTTTCAAATTCTGAAGGTCGCAGGATTAAAATGCAGGGAGCGAAAGGCTATTTATAATTTGTACAGAAACCAGATGGCAGTTATAAGAGTCAAGGGGCATGAAGGAGAAGCAGTGTTTGAGGAAGGAGAGAGATAGGTTTTAACCTATCCCCATGCACACTGAGTAGTACAGTTCGTTTAACGTCAAACGTACACATTAGACATTGTTGTATGATTCGTCTGTCATTTGTAGTTGATGCCTATTAAATATGATGATTAGAGCAGCATCTATTGCTAGATTTTGTAACTATTTGTTTTTCTTCTGTCATACGTTTTCCCCATTTTCCGATAATATTCTGTTGCAGTTTGACGTCTTTCTGACCAGTGGTATTAATTCTACAGCGGTTTGAAAGTTTAACTTAATTATAATCACCCCTGTATATCCTGCGGAACCCATATGGCTCGCTGTCGGGCTCCATCACCGTGTACGCAAATCAGAGGCCCGTTATTTACGCGAATTACATGACCGGTGCGTAGACACTAATGCAACATATCTCCACAAACCTTCCAACAAACTGTAGGATCCCTGATACACAGAATGAGTGGTGCATTTCGTTACAAAGACGGACAAACAAGCTATTAAGCAGGTGGTCATAATGTTTGGCTCATCAGTGTGTAGGTGCGGAGTGCCTTTTGTACTTTGAATTCATGTAATGTAACATTGCACTTTTATAATAAGTTCCATAAGATATATGAAATTTTGTATTTTATGTAATAGATGAAATTAATTGCAGTCTGTCTCGCCACCTTCACTATCTTCATGTTCTCCCCTTACATCAGGTAAAGTTCGAGTCATCTTGGAGCAACAAAAGTTTCTGTACTGTGATCGCAGCTTGCGAAGTGTGTACTTCATTTCCGTTCAGAGATGAATTGTGGTTCCCCACTAACGTGGATGAGCATCGTCAGCGAATGTGAGGAGGATCCAAGGGAGGGCGCTATTCTTCCAGTGTTCTGGAGAGGCACAGCGTCACGTTGTGGGAGGCTCGGGTAGGTCCTCAGGTCACGGCTGGTGGTGAGTAAGCGAACTGCGATGACGCAGTGGTGCGCCGCAAACGTCCTGTGTCCTCGTATGTTACTTGTCGTGCGAAAGTATTGGTTACCATTTTTCAGTAGGACAATGCTTGTGCACACTTGGAACGTGTCTCTGTGAACTGTGCGCGTGATGCTGAATCACTGCTGTGGCCAGCAAGATTCCCGTAATTGCCCCCAATAAAGCACGTGTAGGACGAGTTCTGAGATTAACTACATCTCAGTGCCAGGATCAAGGATATCAAGGACCAGCCATAACAGTTATGGGTCAGCTTGCCTCAGGACAAGACATAACGGTTTTATGTCGCCTTTCCCAGTCGAATCAGTTTATAGATACGGGTCAGAGGGGGTGCTAAGTCATACTGTTAAGTGGGCTCAAACTGCCAAAACAACGCATAACCTATCAACTCGTGAAGTTTCATTTCGTTTCCTCCTCCGCTTCAGGCAGTGTATGTAAATGGAGATGCTGACTACTCCAGTCTACTTTATGTAATCTGAATTGATACCTAATTACGCCTATTTCTGTTTTCTCCCTGTTTACGTGTAGAAAAAATTTTTTCCACTCCATATTTTCAGGTGCAAAAATTCAGTTTATGTTGCCTCTTTTTTCCTAAATGTGCCGTCTTTAATTAGCTGCGACATTTGATTCTTGAGTGTTACTGGACTGATAGTGTGGTAATTTTCACAGCTCTCCGCTCTTTCTTTTCTCATAACAGTTATAACTAAGTTCTTATTCCACTCTAGCGGAACTGCACCAGTATCTTAACTCCATACATGTGGCCGTGCGGTTCTAGGCGCTACAGTCTGGAGCCGGGCGACCACGACGGTCGCTGGTTCGAATCCTGCCTCTGGCATGGATGTGTATGATGTCCTTAGGTTAGTTAGGTTTAATTAGTTCTAAGTTCTAGGTGACTGATGACCTCAGAAGTTAAGTCGCATAGTGCTCAGAGCCATTTTTGAATCCGGGCAACTGTGGACCACGTAAAACAGTTGCTCAAAGGAGTCGTTATTGCGAATGAGGTTCCGCTTCCCAGCTCGCCAGTACTTTATCATTTCCTCGCTCTACTGTTCTTTTTGGGCCTGGCTGAAGATTCTTCCACGTTTGTTCCCTTTTTCTCGATATCACTCGAAATTCTTTATTTTGGTTCAGAATTTTTCTCTGTTCTGAATGTCTTCTTCGGTTATGTTCATCCATTCTAAGTCTTTATGAGTATCTTTGATCAATTGATCTTTGGGCTCTTTGTTACAAGAATTTTGGTATATTCTTGTAATTTATTACTGCTCCTCGATTCTTTTCATTTCTCCAAAGAAACTGACTCGCCTTCTCCGTACAGTGTATGTGTCTTTGGAAATTTTTTCACAGAGTTCTTGGATCGTTTTGAATTTGTAGTTGCCATTTTTGTCTATGCCGGTCCCTGAATTTCTCGAAAAAATGCTGTCTTTTTTCTCCATTTTTTGCGTAGAGCGCTCGTGGTTTTGTAACTGTTTCATATCGTCTAATTTTCACATTAATGACAATTTATTTTTAATTGTAGGTGTTCTAGGAGAGCTGATGCGCCTTTCCGTTTTCTGAGATATGGTATTGTTTGCCTCTTTGAACGATTTCTCTAAGGCATTTAAAATGTGTTTTCAACGATTTGAGGGCGCCTGGGATATTTCTAGTATTTTGTATTTTCCATGTCGAAATTTAGAGGCCTGTTTTCCCTCGGATTCTTTCGCGCACATTCATTTGGATGTTACTGGCTTTTATATATTTTGCTTTTATTTAAACAATACACCTTTACACTCTTAAGCTTAAACCATCAATAGAATCATGTTAAAAGAACGTCGATACACAGCATCTCGTCAGATTTCCCTGTCAACTATGCCATGGACTCTGGCTGATGGATTGTACATGGAAATATGACGAGATACAATGTTTAGCCGTTTTCTTAATGTGATTCTATTGAAGGATTCTTTAAGTCGAAAGCTATCTGTTATATTTCCCAACTTTCATACACTACTGGTCATTAAAATTGCCAACACCAATAAGAAATGCAAATGATAAACGGGTATTCATTATTCGAATATATTATACTAGAACTGACATGGGATTACATTTTCACGCAATTTGGGTGCGTAGATCCTGAGAAATCAGTACCCAGAACAACTACCTCTGGCCGTAATAACGGCCTTGATACGCCTGGACATTGAGTCAAACAGAGCTTGGATGGCGCGTACAGGTACAGCTGCCCATGCAGCTTCAACGCGATACCACAGTTCATCAAGAGCAGTTTAATTTTGTTTGTGGTATTCGAAAATTTGAAAACCTCTCTCACACCGGCCTGATTTAGCTTCACTGATCAGGATAGTAAAAACTTGCGTATGTTAAGGGAATTTTCATTCACAAAGCAGACTTATCACATTCACACAGTTCAATACTGTTCTATCCTGATTAAATTGAGCTTAACTTAAATTCCATAAAGCAGTGAAGCAATTTCGAAGTCTCGGTGCGACGAAAATTGTCAGTCGATCTCCTGAAATCATTTGTAATAATTATTAACTTTCGGTGATCACATGGGGAAGACCCGAGATCTGCTGGTAAGATCGTGTTAGCCTATTTATTTGAAGTAACTGGATACCTTGAGCGTACAAAACGGCAGGTTCGTCCAGTGTAAATCAGACGTTCCCCACTGATCCAGTGCAACACAACGTAGTAAGCAGACACTGTCAATAATAATCAGTTAAATAATACGCGAACACACTTACTTTAGTTAAGTTCATGTATTAAATTCCTTCTCATACAGAATCTCATTAAGATGGCGACTAGCTCAACAATACATACATATACATCCTCCTTCTTTCAAGGCTAATCGGCAAGATCTGAATCATTCTTTTCATAAGAGAAAACATAGATAGCAGAGAAGCTATTCCATTGAGTAAATGGACGCTCCAAGGAATAATAGGGCCTGGAACTACTTTGCGTTGATAATTATCGTATATTAAAGTTTAGGAATCCGTAAGATAAGAAGAGATATTTCGAGATATGTACTGAGTTACATAATTTATAAAATTTCTGAAAATATCGCGGAGAGACCGCTGCAAGATACATTATACAGTGACTGGCGTATTGGGACGAGCCAGTCGCTCGGCCACCATTAACCAGACGTTTTCAGTTGGTGAGAGATCTGGAGAATGTGCTGGCCAGGGCAGCAGTCAAACATTTTCTGTATCCAGAAAGGCCCGCACAGTACCTGAAACATGCGGTCGTGCAGTATCCTGCTGAAATGTCGGGTTTCACAGGGATCGAATGAAGGGTAGAGTCACGGGTCGTAACACATCTGAAATGTAACGTCCACTGTTCAAAGTGCCGTCAATTCGAACACGAGGTGACTGAGACGTGTAACCAATGGCAGCCCATGCCATCACGCCCGGTGACACGCCAGTATGGCGATGACGAATACAGGCTTCCAATGTGCGTTCACCACGATGTCGCCAAACACGGATGAGACCATCATGATACTGTAATCAGAACCTGGATTCATCCGAAAAAATGACGTTTTGCCATTCGTACACCCAGGTTCGTCGTTGAGTACACCATCGTAGGCGCTCCTGTCTGTGATGCAGCTTCAAGGGTAACCGCAGCCATGGTCTCCGAGCTGATAGTCCACGCTGCTGCAAACGTCGTCGAACTGATCATGCCAATGGTTGATGTCTTGCAAACGTCCGCATATGTTGACTCAGGGATCGAGACGTGGCTGCACGATCCGTTACAGCCATGCGGATAAGATGCCTGTCATCTCGACTGCTAGTGATACGAGGCCGTTGGGATCCAGCAAGGTGTTCCGTATTACCCTCCTGAACCCACCGATTCCATATTCTGCTAACAGTCATTGGATCTCGACCAACGCGAGCAGCAATGTCGCGATACGTTAAACCGCATTCGCGATAGGCTACAATCCGACCTTTATCAAAGTCGGAAACGTGATGGTACGCATTTCTCCTTCCTTACACGAGGCATCACAACAACGTATCACCAGGCAACGCCGGTCAACTGCTGCATGTGTATGAGAAATCGGTTGGAAACTTTCCGCATGTCAGTACGTTGTAGGTGTCGCCACCGGCGCCCAACCTTGTGTGAATGCTCTGAAAAGCTAATCATTTGCATATCACAGCATCTTCTTCCTGTCGGTTAAATTTCGCGTATGTAGCACGTCATCTTCGTGGTGTAGCAGTTTTAATGGCCAGTAGTGTATATTCTGTTTATACTGAGGTGACAGGAGCCATAGGATGCCTCTTAACATCGGCCAGCACCTAATTTGGCCCGGAGTAGTGCAGCAACTCGATGCTGCGTTGACTTAACAAGTCGTTGGATATTCCCTGTAGAAATACTAAGCCACGCTGCCTCTATAGCCGTCCATAATTGCGAAAGTGCTGCCGGTGTAGGATTTTGTACGAGAACTGACCTCTCGATTATGTCCCATAAATGTTCGATGGGTTACATGTCGCGCGATCTGGATGGCCAAGTCATTCGCTCCAACTTTCTACAATATTCTTCAAACTAATCGCGAGCAATTGAGGCCTGGGGACATAACGCACAGCTATCCATAAAAAATCCATCATTGTTTGGGAATGGCTGCAAATGATCTCCACGTTGTCGAAAATAATCATTTCCAGTTAATCTTCGGTTCAGTTGGACCATAGGACCCTGTCCACTCCATGGAAACACTGCCCACGCCTTGATGGAACTACCACCAGGTTTCACAGTGCCTTGTTGACAACTTGCGTTCAGAATGAGATTTTCACTCTGCAGCGGAGTGTGCGCTGATATGAAACTTCCTGGCAGATTAAAACATTCTGGAATCATCCCCCAGGCTGTGGCTAAGCCATGTCTCCGCAATATCCTTTCTTTCAGGAGTGCTAGTTCTGCTAGGTTCGCAGGAGAGCTTCTGTAAAGTTTGGAAGGTAGGAGACGAGATACTGGCAGAAGTAAAGCTGTGAGACCGGGCGTGAGTCGTGCGTCGGTAGCTCAGATGGTAGAGCACTTGCCCGCGAAAGGCAAAGGTCCCGAGTTCGAGTCTCGGTCGGTGCACACAGTTTTAATCTGCCAGCAAGTTTCATATCAGCGCACACTCCGCTGCAGAGTGAAATTCTCATTCTGGAAACATCCCCCAGGCTGTGGCTAAGCCATGTCTCCGCAATATCCTTTCTTTCAGGAGTGCTAGTTCTGCTAGGTTCGCAGGAGAGCTTCTGTAAAGTTTGGAAGGTAGGAGACGAGATACTGGCAGAAGTAAAGCTGTGAGACGGGGCGTGAGTCGTGCTTCGGTAGCTCAGATGGTAGAGCACTTGCCCGCGAAAGGCAAAGGTCCCGAGTTCGAGTGTCGGTCGGTGCACACAGTTTTAATCTGCCAGGAAGTTTCATAAATTGCGTTCAAATGGCTCTGAGCACTATGGGACTTAACATGTGAGGTCATCAGTCCCCTAGACGTAGAACTACTTAAACCTAACTAACCGAAGGGCATCACACACATCCATCCCCGAGGCGGGATTCGAACCTGGGACCGTAGCAGCAGCGCCGTTCCGTACTGAAGCACCAAGAACCGCTCGGCCACAGCGGCTGGCTCAACTTGGGTCCATGGCTTCGTGGGGTCTACGCTACACTCGTACCCTACCATCAGCTCTTAGCAACTGAAAAGACTCATCTGACCGCGCCGCTGTTTTCCAGTCGTAGGATCCAAGCGATATGGTCAGGTGCCCTGGAAAGGCACTGCAGGCGATGTCGTGCTGTTAGCAACGGTACTCGCGTCGGTTGTCTGCTGCCACAGCCCATTAACGGCATATTTCGCCGCACTGTTCTAAGGAATGCGTTCTTGGTACGTCCCACATCGATCTCTGCGGCAATGTCACGCAGTGTTGCATGTCTGTTAGCACTGACAACACTCTAGGTCGTTAAGTGAAGGCCTTCGGCCAGTGGGTCGTCCGTCATGAGAGGTAATGCCTGACATTTTGTATTCTCGGCTCACTCTTAATACTGTGGATCTCGGAAGACTGAATTCCCTAACGATTTCCGAAACGGATAGTCCCACGCATCTAGCTCCAACTAGCATTCTGCGTTCAAAGTCATATTTCCCAACACAATCACGTTGGAAACTTTTCACATGAATCACCTGAGCACAAGTGATAGCTCTGTCAATGCCTGCCCCTCGCGCCATCTGTATATTTGTATATCACTATTCCGTGAATTTGGTCACCTCAGTGTATTACGTGCCGACTACTTGTGTGGAAGTTTCACTGTTATCTTTTAACTCCCTGGTCGGTTTCCACGTGTACTTTTCTCTGCCGGCGATCTTTGAGATACGCGTGACCTCAATCAATGAAGAGCAAGTGAACTCAGAAGCTAGGCGTGGTTTGCAAGTTTTGAACGAGGACAAAGCGATCATGTACGCTGTGTACCGTCCAAGTATCTGCTAGTGCGAAGACGTACTTTCCCTTCGGTGTGATATCGTGTTCTGCTAAAAGTGTCTGCATTTGTGTGTGCTGAGAAGGGTATAGAGAGAGCTATGTAAAAAAGAACAATGGGTTTGCATTAGCGAAGTGCTACGTAGAATTATACAGCTCCTCTCAAGCCACCATTGTGCAGTAGAAGTTAACCTTTTTTGCGCAACTAATGAAGACCCATATTGGTTTGTCGAGAATTCTTGAATTCTTAGGCAATAGTGTTGAATACAAGTGGCCCTCATGATTACCATCAAGTGGGGCAGTTTATATCATGTTTATGTGCTGTATCCGACTTGCGAGTGGCTTCAGAGAAATGGTATTACATTTACTTTAAATAGGTTTTGCATCTTATGTGCTTTTGCAAATGTATAAAAATGGTTCAAATGGCTCTGAGCACTATGGGACTTAGCATCTGAGGTCATCAGTCCCCTAGAACTCAGAAATACTTAAATCTAACTAACCTAAGGACATCACACACATCCATGCCCGTGGTAGGATTCGAACCTGCGACCGTGGTAGTCGCGCGGTTTCCGACTGAAGCGCGTAAAACCGCTCGGCCACCGCGGCCGGCTGCAAATGTACGGTAAAGAGGTGGTCATTGTGTGACTGTGCTGTGGCAGCACACGTATCTCATGTGTCTTATGTAACCTTAACAGCCCTGTCCTCTGTAACATCTTTGTACTCTTAAGACCAAATAATAATCAGAAGATTAGCATATCTTTCTTATACATTCATTCCATTCGCGAAGTTATTTAAATAAATTCGAATTCTGCAAGATGGTAGTAGTAAATATGCGCGAGGAATTGCATCAATGTTTCGTGCGGAAGAAATTAAATAAATATTCTCATGCCTTTAACTGAATCGCCAGTTCAGTTAAGAACTACTTCTACTCATAGTAATTATTTGCAGTAGTAAATTTTTATAGATCCAGAAGGTAAATTTGCTTCGAGATCTCCAGGAGAGTAACTGCTGCGCCATTCTGACACTGTTTTGTGATGGTGTAGCTTCACCAGGTGACAACAACGAAGGATTATAATTTTGTGAATGTATGAATGCGTGATCTTGAGTAAGTATCCTGCTGATTAGTAAGGGCGACATGTTTCTGGGATTCAAAGTGGATTTGAGTAAAGAGAAAGTTAATCAATGAATACTAAAATATTTGAGATGCTAAAAAATATCTTAGAAAATAGATTAAGGAAAGGCAAACCTCCATTTCTAGCATTTGTAGACTTAGAGAAAGCTTTTGACAATGTTGACTGGAATAGTCTCTTTCAAATCCTAAAGGTGGCAGGGGTAAAATACAGGGAGCGAAAGGCTATTTACAATTTGTACAGAAACCAGATGGCAGTTATATGAGTTGAGGGGCATGAAAGGGAAGCAGCGGTTGGGAAGGGAGTGAGACATGGTTGTAGCCTGTCCCCAATGTTATTCAATCTGCATATTGAGCAAGCAGTAAAGGAAACAAAAAGAAAAATTCGGAGTAGGAATTAAAGTCCATGGAGAGGAAATAAAGACGTTGAGGTTCGCCGATGACATTGCAATTCTGTCAGAGACAGCAAAGGACCTGGAAGAGCAGTTGAGTGGAATGGACAGTGTCTTGAAAAGAGGATATAAGATGAACGTCAACAAAAGCAAAACGACGAATATGGAATGTAGTCGAATTAAGTCAGGTGATCTGAGGGAATTAGATTAGGAAATGAGACACTTAAAGTAGTATATGAGTTTTGCTATTTGGTGAGCAAAATAACTCACGATGGTCGAAGTAGAGAGAATATAAAATGTAGACTGGCAATGGCAAGGAAAGCGTTTCTGAAGAAAGAAATTTGTTAACATCGAGTATAGATTTAAGTGTCAGGAAGTCGTGTCTGTAAGTATTTGTATGGAGCGTAGCCATGTATGGAAGTGAAACATGGACGATAAACAGTTTGGACAAGAAGAGAATAGAAGCTTTCGAAATGTGGTGCTACAGAAGAATGCTTAAGATTAGGTGGGTAGATCACATAACTAATGAGGAGGTATTGAATAGAATTGGGGAGAAGAGGAGTTTGTGGCACAACTTGACAAAAAGAAGGGACCGGTTGGTAGGACAAGTTCTGAGGCATCAAGGGATCACAAATTTAGCGTTGGAGGGCAGCGTGGAGGGTAAAAATCGTAGAGGGAGACCAAGAGATGAATACACTAAGCAGATTCAGAAGGATGTAGGTTGCAGTAAGTACTGGGAGGTGAAGAAGCTTGCACAGGATAGAGTAGCATGGAGAGCTGCATCAAACCAGTCTCAGGACTGAAGACAACAACAACAAAATATTGGGTTGCACTTAAGTATGAGTCTGTGACGAATCATACCCGAGAATAGTCAGCTTCTGTAGTATTATTTCCTGTGAGGTTCACTCACTTTGAAAAACAAGAGCAACTTTTATTTGGAGTTTAGTGACAACTTCAGATATCAGCACAAGCACACACACAGCATAATTTACAGGTACCATACAAGTTGTATAGGTTTTAGAAAATAATAAAACGACGAAGATGATAAATTACATTAACTACTGACATGATCGCAGACTCCTAAAAAATTTTTTCATTTATTGATAAATGTAACTGTATAATTATTCGTGGAATTTGACATGGTTATTCTGTTGAAGATATTTGCGTTCATCCTGTGCACCTACTGAAAAATTCCGTGGAATCCAGCACGCTTTGCTGCACGATACTCGCTACCGGCAACTTTCACGAGGTGCCATTTAGTGTGACCGGAGAGGCTCCGGCACCGGAAAGCATTATCCTTCGCGAACGGCGTGCCGTCGCGAGCTGCGGGTGCCGGAGCGCCTGAGAACGGCGGCAACCCGCGACACAGTCGATTTGTTCGGCGACGGAGACAGCGACGGCGAAAGTGTGCGGCGAACCGTGAGCCAACATCCAGCCAGCGGAAGCGGTCGGCGGCCGTGACCGGACTGCCCGAGGTTCCCAGTCGGCCTGAACTTGTGTAATATCGCGAGCCGCGCACGGCCCAAAGGGTAGCGGCCTGTCACAGCCAGCGCTGCGGGACTTCAAGTCGGCCTGTTGGTGCTCGCGAGAGCCACGGTTTTCGCATGATGATTAACTGTTTGCACACTAACGGCGTCCTGTGACTTTGTATTACAATAAAAGGCAGACTGAAGGTTAATTCCTCTGGATTGTAAAGCGGAGTGATGTTTCTCTTTAGATTTATGTCTCAGGAGTCGATGTGAGAACACCTCTACTGCCATCTTCACGACTTCTTCGGTGTGGGAGTGAGGGAGTGGAGCAGAAACAACAACTGAGCATTACACTTCATCGTCAGAGCGATCTCACTTACCTGATCATAACGCAGTTTGATTTCGAGATGTGCACTGAAGAGCCAAAGGAACTGGTACATTTCCTAATATCGTGTAGCGCCCCCGCGAGCACGCAGAAATTCCGCGGCATCACGTGGCATGGACTCGAATAATGCCTGAATTAGTGCTGGAGGGAAATGACACCATGAATCCTGCAGGGCTGTCCATAAATCAATAAGAGCACGAGGGGTGGAGATCTCTTCTGAACAGCACGTTGCTAGGCATCGCAGATATGCTCAATAATGTTCATATCAGGGGAGGTTGGTAGTGAGCAGAAGTGTTTAACTCAGACGAGTGTGATATACAGGACATAAAATCCCGTCTGAGGCCTGCGATCATTTTTATGTTAATACTTAGCAACCAATGCTGTACAATGGCAATAAAGTCATGAGATGTTCAATTGACTCTTGTATTAGAACATGTTACGTATTTCGGGATTACACCCGCTCTGTTTCAAGACTGCTTGTGTCGCAGTCTTATGTTATTCGACACTTTCTCTGAGTTGTCAAGGCTGTACGCCTGGTTGGTTAGGAAGGAGTTGTAGTTTGTGATGTCTGCAGGTGGGGTAGTAGTAGTAGTAGAGGGGGTTTTTTAAGCGCACGATAGCAAGGTCTTCAGCGCCCGTTCAGTAACAGAGGGAGACGGGTGTCAAGAAAATTCCCAGAACAGAAATATAAAACGGAACATAAAACACGGGTAACAATCGTTGAAAAATACAGTATGTGCTCATCCACACCGAAGCATGGGATGAAGCAGGGTGTCAACAGTAAAACATGGACAACACAGGAAGAAAATGATAGAGGGAGCTAAAAGAATGTAGCAGATGGAAGTGGCTGGCTGACCACAAAGAAAAAAGGGGAGGAGCAGCCACTCTGCAATACACTAAAACCTCCAGCCTAAAAGTTGAGGCCAGAGTCCAGACACGCCACAAAACTTAAAAACCCTAGACACACACGACTCATCATTAGCTAAAACAGAAGGCAGATCCCCATCAACTTGTGCTTCTGCCCGTGCGTCACGGTATAAAATGCAGTCTGTTAAAATGTGCCGGACAGAGATGTGCACACCACAAGCATCACAAAACGGAGGATCCTCCCGCCGTAATAAAAAGCTATGTGTGAGAGGACAGTGCCCGATCCGAAGACGTGTGAGGGCCACCTCTTCCCGCCTGAGCAACCGGCAGGAGGAACGCCACGGCCGAGTGGTTGACTTTACCAACCGCACTTTATTGGCCGTCACCGCCAGCCATTCGTCCTCCCACAACTGCATGCACTTCCTGTGGAGTGCAGCAATGACCGACTGCAAGGGGATAGGACACTGGACCACATCCTGCTCTCTGCAGGCCTCCTTGGCAGCCCGATCGGCCTGTTCATTGCCCCATATGCCGAGATGACCAGGCACCCAGCAGAAGGATACCTCTTCACCCCGCCGTTGGAGCAAGTACAGTTGGTCATATATCAGCTGGACTATCTCCTCAGTCGGGTACAGGTTCTGCAGTGATTATAAGGCACTAAGAGAATCGGAGCAGAGAAGAAATCGATCGCCCCGAACACGATGCATCAGCTCCAGTGCCTTCAGGATCGCGTGGAGCTCCGCTGCGAAAACGGTATATTTAGCAGGGAGGCGAATCCGGGTAACATGATCAGGGAACACCACAGAACAGCCAAGGAAATTCTCCTGTTTGGAGCCATCAGTGTAAACGACAGTGAAACCGTGATACACATCTAAAATGTTAAAAAACAGTGACTGGAATGTAAAATCTGGCGTGCCATCCTTCTTAAAACGAGTCAAATCTAAAATAAGTTTGTGTCTCCGGAGGAGCCAAGGTGGAGATCTACTCCAACCGCGACGTAAAACACGAAGACCAGCCATAGACATCGCAGCGAGGCAATCCTGTTCGCGAATCCCATAGGGCTGCGTCGCACGTTGCCGGTTATGAAATAACCGTGCCAGAGGAGGCTGAGCAACGGTATGGTATGCAGGTGTGTATGGTGTGGACAAAGTTTTATACGCCTGGCGTACCGTAAGTAGCCGTCGCCGCATAGGAAGTGGCGGTTCACCAGCCTCTGCACAGAGGCTTGGTATGGGGCTAGTTCGGAATGCCCCGGTGGCCAACCGAAGCCCTTCATGGTGGACAAGATGGGTGTAATCCCGAAACGCGTAAGATGTTCTAATAAAAAAGTCAGTTGAACATCTCATGACTTCATTGCGACTGTACAGGATGTGTTGCCAAATACTATCAGAAGAGTGTTCCTGGAGCCGCTCTGTAGCAATTATGGTCTGTCGGGGGTCGCATTCTTCTGTTGGAATTGCCCAAGTCCGTCGGAATGCACGATGGACATGAGTGGATGCAGGTGATCAGATAGGATGCTTACGCACGTGTCATCTGTCAGAGTCGTATCTAGACGTATCAGGGGTCCCATATCACTCCAATTGCACACGCCCGACACCGTTACAGAGCCTCCACCAGCTTGAACAGTCCCCTGCTGACATGCAGCGTCCATGGATTGAAGAGGTTGTCTCCATACCCGTACACGTCCATCCAATTTGAAACGAGACTCGTCGGACCAGGCAACATGTTTCCAGTCATCAACAGTCCAGTGTCAGTGTTGACAGGACCAGGCGAGGCGTAAAGTTCTGTCTCGTGCAGTCATCAAGCGTACACGAGTGGACCTTCAGCTCCGGTAGTCCATATCGATGATGTTTCGTTGAATGGTTCGCACGCTGACACCTGTCGACGGCCCAGCGTTGAAATTTGCAGCAGTTTACAGAAGGGTTGCACTTCATTCACGTTGAACGATTCTCTTCAGTCGTATTTGCTCCCGTTCTTGTAAGATCTTTTTCCGGCCGTAGAGATGTCGGAGATTTGATTTTTACTGTATTCCTGATATTCATGGTATACTTCATCACTACCTTGGAGATGCTGTGTCGCATCACTCCTGCGTCGACTATAACAGTACGTTCAAACTCACTTAAATCTTGATAACTTGCCACTGGAGCAGCAGTAACTGAACTATCAACTGCGCCAGACACTTGTCTTACATAGGCATTGCCGACCGCAGCGCCGTATTCTGCCTGTTTACATACCTCTGTATTTCAATACACATGCGTATACCAGTTTCTTTGGCTCTTCAATGTATTTCATCACATTTGGCAATAACAAAACACATCTTTCTTCTTCCAACTGGTTGTAGAAAATAAATGGCTATAATCTTTCAGGCAGATCAATAAATGGTAAAACCCAACCATTCGTAAACCATTAAGCCAAATCTTCCACCAAAAGTAATAACGGAACTGAATGCTGATGATCAATTTCGAAACAAAGAATTTTCCAGTAGCAGCAACTTCCTAATCACTGGTAGTTTCTGCTTAAGCATCAAGAAGACATTTGCAAGTAGTTAACAATTTCTTGAAAAATAAATCTTCGATAAAACTCCACAAAAATACACATGATAGATATAGATCAACTACTTGGCATTCATTGAACTCTTGACATAACCTTCGCGCAACTGGTGCTCTAAACTTTACACAATTAAACGGTGGCAACCATACATCCATCAAACCAACTGTTACACAATCTCAGCGTTCCAGCGCAGTAAATATTAAAAAACAATCAGTGGCGAAAGCTTCATAAATTAACCTATCAATACAACATCACAGTCTTTTGCACTATTTAGAAGACATATGACTGCAGACACATGTAAGCAAAAGACGGGCAAACTTAAGATTAATTTTAAACCAGAGATAACTTAAGATTAATTTTAAACCAGAGACAACCGAGACATAAACACGGAATTCAAAGCAACCCCTCACTTCTAACAGAGACCAATGCACTGACACACATAAGTTAACAAGGAGACAAACTGACGCGAGGAAACAATATTAACTGAACAAGTGACACAAACATGGCGGCCGCGCGGGGTTAGCCGAGCGGTCTAGGCGCTGCAGTCATGGACTGTGCGGCTGGTCCCGGCGGAGGTTCGAGTCCTCCCTCGGGCATGGGTGTGTGTGTGTGTGTGTGTGTGTGTGTGTGTGTGTGTGTGTGTGTGTGTGTCCTTAGGATAATTTAGGTTAAGTAGTGTGTAAGCCTAGGGACTGTAGTTCCCTCTCTAGATGGTCGCACAGATGACAAAATGGTAGATATCGAAACAGACGACAGAGGAACAGAGAAACAATTAAAATCGCTCAAAAGAGGAAAGGCCGCTGGACCTGATGGGATTACCAGTTCGGTTTTACACAGAGTACGCGACGGAACTAGCCTCCTTTCTTGCAGCGGTGCACCGTAGGTCTCTAGAAGAGCGTAGCGTTCCAAAGCATTGGAAAAGGGCACAGGTCATCCCCGTTTCCAAGAAGGGACGTCGAACAGATGTGCAGAACTATAGACCTATATCTCTAACGTCGATCAGTTGTAGAATTTTGGAACACGTATTATGTTCGAGTATAATGACTTTTCTGGAGACTAGAAATCTACTCTGTAGGAATCAACATGGGTTTCGAAAAAGACGATCGTGTGAAACCCAGCTCGCGCTATTCGTCCACGATACTCAGAGGGCCATAGACACGGGTTCCCGTGTAGATGCCGTGTTTCTTGACTTCCGCAAGGCGTTCGATACAGTTCCCCACAGTCGTTTAATGAACAAAGTAAGAGCATATGGCCTATCAGACCAATTGTGTGATTGGATTGAAGAGTTCCTAGATGACAGAACGCAGCATGTCATTCTCAATGGAGAGAAGTCTTCCGAAGTGAGAGTGATTTCAGGTGCGCCGCAGGGGAGTGTCGTAGGACCGTTGCTATTCACAATATATATAAATGACCTTGTGGATAACATCGGAAGTTCACTGAGGCTTTTTGCGGATGATGCTGTAGTATATCGAGATGTTGTAACAATGGAAAATTGTACTGAAATGCAGGAGGATCTGCAACGAATTGACTCATGGTGCTGGGAATGCCAATTGAATCTCAATGAAGACAAGTGTAATGTGCTGCGAACACATAGAAAGAAAGTTCCTTTATCATTTAGCTACAATATAGCAGGTCAGCAACTGGAAGTAGGTAATTCCATAAATTACAGGGGAGTAGTCATTAGGAGTGTTTTAAAATGGACTGATCATATAAAGTTGATCGTCGGTAAAGCAGACGCCAGACTGAGATTCATTGGAAGAATCCTAAGAATATGCAGTCCGAAAACAAAGGAAGTAGGTTACAGTACACTTGTTCGCCCACTTCTTGAATATTGCTCACCAGTGTGGGATCCGTACCAGATAGGGTTGATAGAAGAGATAGAGAAGATCCAACGGAGAGCAGCACGCTTCGTTACAGGACCATTTAGTAATAGCGAAAGCGTTACGGAGATAACATATAAACTCCAGTGGAAGACTCTGCAGGAGAGACGCTCAGTAGCTCGATACGGCCTTTTGTTGAAGTTTCGAGAACATACCTTCACCGAGGAGTCAAGCAGTATGTTGGTCCCTCCTACGTATACCTCGCGAAGAGACCATGAGGATAAAATCAGAGATTAGAGTCCACAAAGAGGCATACCGACAATCTTTCTTTCCACGAACAATACGAGACTGGAATAGAAGGGAAATGCGATAGAGGTAGTCTAGGTACCCTCCACCACACACCGTCAGGTGGCTTGCGGAGTATGGATGTAGATGTAGATGACCTTAGCAGTTAAGTCCCATAAGATTTTACACACATTTGAACATTTTTGAATAAACATGGCGGGAGAGACACAACTAAGAGGACAAATCTGTAAAGACCCACAGTGACTACCCGAAACAACGAATTCATACGTGATCAGCCACAATGTCTGACAAGCGACGCCACCCAAATACTGATCAGTTATAATGTCTGTTAAACAACGCCGCTCAAATACTTAGGAACCGCGCTTCAAGTACCTATCGTACTGCTGTACTATCCCACAGCAGTAAAAGAGTAAAACAGACTAAGTAACTTCTACATGAACTGCACTGTGAACGGACAATAACTTCAAGTCTGGCGATCGCTGGCGTGGCGGGTATTTATCGTCTTGCGAGCACGGCTGAGAGTCAACCCAGCATAGTCCCGTCACTTCCGCATCCACCTTTGTTGGATCGTGACGTGCAGAGCATCCACCAGGACGCTTACTCCGCACACGGCAGCGAGAAAGAGAAACAAACAGGCAGACAGGCTGTAGCTCGGCAATGCCCTCGTCACTCTGTGGTCGCACCTCCGTGAGTGCAGTAGACAGCCCAGCCCGCGTGATCGCCGACCGAATCCAGCAGACGGTATGTTCACTTCCTCTGCCAGGTATACTGCTTGCCGAGAGTCCGCACTTGCCAACGCTGCTTCACTTGCTCCTTGGCTGTAGGTAACCCAAGCCAAAAACACTAGCAGCAAGTCATCTCTGACACTGATAGGCACAGACTACGCTGGAGCGGCGCAGCATTTACACTACTGGCCATTACAATTGCTACACCAAGAAGAAATGCAGATGATAAACGGGTATTCATTGGACAAATATATTATACTAGAACTACCATTTGATTACATTTTCACGCAAATTGGGTGCATAGGTCCTGAGAAATCAGTACCCAGAACAACCACCTCTGGCCGTAATAACGGCCTTGATACGCCTGGCCATTGAGTCAAACGTGTACAGGTACAGCTGTCCATGCAGCTTCAACACGACACCACAGTTCATCAAGAGTAGTGACTGGCGTATTGTAACGAGCCAGTTGTTCGGCCAGCATTGACCAGACGCTTTCAGTTGATGAGTGATCTGGAGAATGTGCTGGCCAGGGCAGCAGTCGAACATTTTCTGTATCCAGAAAGGCCCGTGCAGGACCTGAAACATGCGGTCGTGCTGAAATGTAGGGTTTCGCAGGGATTGAATGAAGGGTAGAGCCACGGGTCGTAACACATCTGAAATGTAACGTTCACTGTTCAAAGTGCCGTCAATGCGAATAAGAGGTGACCGAGACGTATAACCAGTGGCATCCCATACGCCGGGTGATATGCCAGAATGGCGATGACGAATACACACTTCCAATGTGCGTTCACCACGATGTCGCCAAACACGGATGCGACCATCATGATACTGTAAACAGAACCTGGATTCATCCGAAAAAAATGACGTTTTGCCGTTCGTGCACCCAAGTTCGTCGATGAGTACACCATCGCAGGCGCTCCTGTCTGTGATGCAGCGTCAAGGGTAACCGCAGCCATGGTCTCCGAGCTAATAGTCTATGCTGCTGCAAACGTCGTCGAACTGTTCGTGCAGATGGTTGTTATCTTGCAAACGTCCCCATCTTTTGACTCAGGGATCGAGACGTGGCTGCACGATCCGTTACAGCCATGCGGATAAGATGCCTGTCATCTCGACTGCTAGTGATACGAGACCGTTGGGATCCAGCACGGCTTTCCGTATTATCCTCCTCAACCCACCGATTCCATATTCTGCTAACAGTCATTGGATCTCGACCAACGCGAGCAGCAATGTCGCCATACAGTAAACCGCAATCGCGATAGGCTACAATCCGACCTTTATCAAAGTCGGAAACGTGATGGTACGCATTTCTCCCCCTTACACGAGGCATCACAACAAGGTTTCACCAGGTAACGCCGGTCAACTGCTGTTTGTGTATGAGAAATCGGTTGGAAACTCTCCTCATGTCAGCACGTTGTAGGTGTCACCACCGGCGCCAAACTTGTGTGAATGCTCTGAAAAGCTAATCATTTGCATATCACAGCATTTTCTTCCTGTCGGTTAAATTTCGCGTCTGTAGCACGTCGTCTTCGTGGTGTAGCAATTTTAATGGCCTGTAGTGTACTTATAAAGGAACTAGTTATCCGCTCCCTCTTCGCATAGGCAGCATTCAGTATCTACATCAGAAAGACTTATCTGGCATAGCGCCAATAAATTATATGTTCTAACTGTCCTCGTAAATCAGTCTATCTATATGTGAAAACCGTATCTCTATTCCTGTGGTGTACGAGAAAAAATAGCACCACAGCTGTATCTTGAGAACGTCTTCATTGTATCTCACGACTAGTTTCGACGGTACATTACATCTACATCTACATCGTATTCCGCAAGCCACCTAATGGTGTGCGGCGGAGGGTACTTTCGGTATCACTATCTGATCCCTCCAACCTTGTTCCATTCGCGAATAGTGCGCGTGAAGAATGATTGTCGGTAAGCCTCTATACTGGCTCTAATTTCTTACATTTTCTCCTCGTGGTCAGTACGCGAGATGTATGTGGGGGGAAGTAATATGTTGTCCGACTCCTCCTGAAAAGCTCTGTCCGAAATTTCAATAGTAAATCTCTCCTTGATTCACACGCCTCTCTTGTAACGTGTGCCAGTGGAGTTTGTTAAGCATCTCCGTAACGCTCTCTCGCCAGCTAAACGATCCCGTAACGAAACGCGCCGCTCTTCGTTGGATCTTCTCTATCTCCTCTATCAGTCCCACTTGATAGGGATCCCAAATAGATGAACAATACTCAAGAATCGGGCGAACAAGTGTCTTATAAGCCACTGCTTTCGTGGACGAATTGCATTTCCTTAAGATTCTTCCGATGAATCTGAGTCTGGTGTCTGCTTTTCCCACTATCTGTTTTATGTGTCACTCTGCTTAAGATCGCTCTGGATACTTACTCCCAGATATTTTACGGCAGACGCTGCCTCCTGCTGTTTATTATCAATAGCGTAGCTGTACAGTAGTGGATTTCTTTTCCTATGTATGCGCCACGCCATATCTTACATTTATTTACGTTCAGAGACAACTGCGAAAGCTTGAACCGTTCATCAATTTTCTGCGTGTCGTTCTTCTAATTCTAACTATCTTCTGGCGTTTCTACTTTGGTATAGACAACTGCATCATGTGTGAATAGCCTTAAAGAGCATCCGAGGCTTTCTACTAGATCATTTATATATACTATAAACAGGAACGGTAACACCCCCTTCTCGTACTCCGGATTTACCTTTACATCTATCGATTTTGTTCCGTTAAGACCGACCTGTTGAGTTCTATTTGCAAGAAAGTCTTAAATCCAATCCAAGTCTGTTCCGATACCCCATAAGCTCGTTTTTTTTTCATTAAACGGCAATGCGGGACCGTGTCAAATGTCTTACTGAAATGAAGAAACACGGCATCAACCTATCCAAGTCTCTCCCGATACCCCATAAGCTCGTTTTTTTTTCATTAAACGGCAATGCGGGACGGTGTCAAATGCCTTACTGAAACCAAGGAACACGGCATCAACCTGAGCACCGTTGTCCATTGCGCTGTGGATCTCACGGAGGAACGGAGCGAGCTGAGTTTGGCAGGATCTCTGTTTGCGAAATGCGTGTTGTTTTTTATACAGGAGATGTTCATTTTCCAAAAACGTCATAATTATTGAGCATAAAACATGTTCCAAAATTCTACAATAGATTGACGTCAACGACATAGGTCTACAACTGTATGGATCTGTCTTACAGCCGTTCTTAAAAACGGGAATGACCTGTGCTTTTTCCCAGTCGTTGGATATCTTTCGTTACTCAGGCGATCTACGGTAAATTACAGCTACAAGGAGAGCAAGTTCTTCAGCATAATCTTTGTAGAATCTTGTAGGTATCTCGTCTGGTCCTGACGCCACTACTAAGCAATTGTAGCTGCTTTTCAGTTCCACGATCGGTTATCTCAGTATCTGCCATTTCGACGTTTGTACGGAGGGACAGTGTTACGTTCTTCCGCGGTGAAACAACTTTAATTCAGTATTTCGACCTTCTCTCTGTTATCTTCCGTTTTGGTGCCGGTGTGGTCGCTGAGAGAATGAATAGATGATTTTACATACGACCAAAATCTCTTAGGGTTTTTGCTCAGGTCAGTTGACAACGTCTTACTTTCAAAATTATTGAACGCTTCTCTCATTGCTCTCCTTACACTCATGTTCGCTTAGTTCAGCTTTTGTTGGTCAGCTAGGTATTTATTTCTCTTGAATCTGAGATGAAGCGCTATTAAAACGTGGTGGATCTCTTCCATCCCTTAAAACCTTACTCGGAACATGCTTGTTGTCTAGGGCATATTGAACGATGCCTTTGAATTACCGGCATCCTCAGTCCCAACGATTGGCAAAAGACTATTTTTTTATTTCCTTGGCGCATTTATTGTGGGATCCTTGTTACTAGCAAACGTGGGCTAGCTTTCATCAGGAGTCTATAATGGACTGCGACACCCCACACATCCAGAACTGCTACAAAGTGGCTCCTGGAACACTCTTCTGATTTCAAACACTTCCGCTGGCCACCAAACTCCCCAGACATGAACATTATTGAGCATAACTGCGATGCCTTGCAACGTGCTGTTCAAAAGAGATCTCCACCCCCTCGTACTCTTACTGATTTATGGAGAGCTCTGCAGGATTCAGGGTGTTAGTTCCCTCCAGCACTACTTCAGGCATTAGTTGAGTCCATTCCACGTCGTGTTGCGGCACTTCTACGTGCTCGGTGCGGTGTAGGGGGAGGCGGCGACTACACGATGTTAGGCAGGTGTACCAGTATCTTTGGCTCTTCAGTGTGTGTAGATGTACAGATTTTGACAGCAATGATTTCGTGTGGCTCAACTTCCCTGTACAAACCTTTCTGTTGGACGCTATTTTGGCGAATTGCGTCTCAGTAACCTACTCCACTTATCCTAGTGGATTAAGGGGCTCTAAAATTTAACGTGGAATCCGAACGACGTGACGATTCTGGCGGATCTCTATATCATTGAGCTTAAAAGGCAGACTGACACATCCGTGGTCCTACCAGGATTCGATCACAAAACCTGTCGGTTTCCAGGCACGCACTATACATTTTTCTCCTCTTTCTTTCTTTTGTTATTTCTTGTTTGTTCTTCGTATTCTTTGGTAGTTCTGTGTGGATGTCATATGACGTCTCTCAGATTCCAACGACGAGAACTTTACTCATTTTTTAGGGTTTCATGTCTCACTCCGGAAAAATGCGACCCTTAAAGGATCACTTTATTGTCCATCTGTCTGGCTATCTGTCAGAACGAGTGTTCAAAATCCTTTTTCTCAGGAGTGGATACATATATCAAGTTCAAATTTATGTCACATATTATGCTCTACAGTTTCTTAGGGATAGAAAAACTGAAGCTTCTAAGTCAATGCAGTCAAAAGATACTACCATTTATGTCACATATTATGATACTCGCGAACTCAGTCATCAAAATCTACAGGGTGCTTCCCGTGGCCTAGAGTCAAGATATGTAGCAGGCTCTTTAGTGCTTTTCCTGCCAGATATCACCTGCGCTGTAGCTGCCCAGTTCGTGGCTCCCACCACAGCCACGAGATGTCACTCCAAAGCCGCTTAAATATGGCACAGATAACAATACGTATATTACACACTCATCAGTGCTTAGCAGTAATAAATTATGAGAGCGTGCTGAAAATTAATGCCTCCAAATTATTTATTCTGTTCTCAATATCAGTTGAGGTATTACATGCCATGCATGTGGTGCTCCTCAAGGTTCCATCTCGGGTCCATCGCTTTTCCTTGAGTACATTAATGACCTCTCGTCTGTTACATTGCCAGATGCTAAATTTGTTTTGTTTGCAGATGATACAAACGTTGCAATAGGAAGCAAGTCAGTACAGATTTAGAAGTAGCTGCTAATCAAATTTTCACTGACATTTAGAGCTAATTCACTGTCATTAAACTTTGAAAAGACCCACTACATGTATTTCAGAACCTCTAAGAGATTTCCTTCCAGCATGTGTATAACATATGAAGACATGCAGATCGAAGAGGCTGACAGTGTTAAATCTCTGGGATTACAACTCGATAATAGATTCAGCTGGGAAGTGCATACCACAAAACTGCTTAAGCGCCTAAAAAAGTCCGTATTTACAATGAGAATGGTGTCAGATGTAGGAGACGTAAATATAAAAAAACTTGCTTTCTTTGCTTACTTTCATTCTACTATGTCATATGGGATCATATTCTGGGGTAACTCATCAAACTGAACAAAAGATTTTAGCGAGCAATAGCGTGTAATAAGAATCATTTGTGGCGTATATTCAAGTATATCATGTAGAAACCTGTTCAAGGAACTTTGTATTCTAACCGCTGCTTCTCAGTATATTTATTCTTTAATGAAATTTGTTGCAACCAATAACTCAATACATAGCTTCAATACTAGGAATAAGAACAATCTACATAAAGACCTAAAATCACTCACCTTGGTCCAAAAAGCGGTGCAACACACATTTTCAGTAAATTGCCAGCAACCATTAAAAACTTAGTTTCAGATAAAGCACGGTTTAAACAGAGTTTGAAAGAGTTTTTAATGGGCAATTACATCTACTCTATAGATGAATATCCTAACAGAGACTGTTAGGCCAGCTTAAGTAAAAATGCCTGTTAGAATTCTGTTTTGACAGCACTTGGTCACAACAGACAATATTAGGTATTTTGTGTATGATAAATTTATTAGTAGTGCATAACAATGTTTCATTATGACACCGTATTAATTCTGTAAATGTAAGCTGTTCCAGTTTACTGTATTGTATTCACTTATTTTGACAATCTCCTGGCAAATGATCAGGGTAATAAGTGTTATATTCAAATGTATTGTGTTTTTTGTGTTATACTTTCTGACATGTTCCACACCCACGAGAATCATCTCATTTTTTGGGTCTATGGATCGAAAACTGGATCAAATCTAATCTAATCTAATTCGGTCGAGTTTCCCGCTTCGGTGATGCAAGTTACACCTCTCCGATTTGTGGGGTATAACGTGGCGGTATGTAACGTAACTGTGTCGGTGCTTGAAAAATAGCGTGCTGTAGAAGAATGGAAATTGTGTACGGTGATGATTGAAACGACGTTAGTAGTGCGTGACGTTGGATTCTTCGTGCTCGTAATGAAGGAAACTAGTGGTACCAACCTAAACATGTGCGGCAGAGCTCGAAGTGGACGACCGCGTATGGCAAACGACGAGACTCATTGCAATCGCTGTGATGAACTCATCAGAGAAAACCGTTGGAGAAAACAGACTCAGCTCTCAGATAATGTTGCACATCACGTCAGCGTTTTGTAGAACTGTGGAACAGAAAAATGTGTGGACGGTGAATGCTTCGAATGTTCACTCCTGACATGAAGCTGAGAAGATTGGACGTCTTCCAACAATTTCTTTTGAGTTTTGAGAGAGAAGGTGCCGGGGTCCTTAAAAACATTGTGAGGGTTGGTGGAAGCTCAGTTCAGCATTTTGTTCCCGAAACGAAGAGAGCGTCATTGGAGAATCACCTACGCCAAAAAAGTTCAGTACCATGCCATCTGCAGGCAAAGCCATGCTCACAGTGTCCTGGGACGCTCAACGTGTGGTGTATTTGGAATTCATGCCTAAGGACACCACCATAAACTCTGCAAGATACTGCGAAGCCCGCAGTAACTGAAAGCACGAATTCAAAGAGTTCGTTCATTCACTGAACACCCTCTCCTTCAGCATGAAAATGGCAGACCACACAGAGGCGGTGCAACCTTTGCAACAAACCGACACCCTGGATTAACTGTCATCAATCATTCACCATACCGTCCCGACTTGGCCCCATATGATTTTCAGCTGTTTCCTAAACTCCAAGTACCTCCGAGGACTTCACTTTTATTACCATGTAGCGGTACATCTACATCTACATGGATACTCTGCAAATCACATTTAAGTGTCTGGCAGAGGATTCATCGGACCACCTTCACAATTCTCTATTGTTCCAATCTCCTATACCGCGCGGAAAGGACGAACACCTATACCTCTCCGTATGAGCTCTGATTTCCTTTAATTTATCATAGTGGTCGTTTCTCCGTACGTAGGTAGTGTCAACAAAATATATTCGCATTCGGAGGAGAAAGTTGGTGACTGGAATTTCGTGAGAAGATTCCTCCGCGACGAAAACCGCCTTTGTTTTAATGATGTCCATCCCAAATGCTGTATCATTTCAGTGACGCTCTCTCGCATCCTTAGCAATATTACAAAACGTGCTGCCCTTCTTGAACTTTTTCGATGTACTCCGTCAGTCCTATCTGGTAAGGATCCCACACCGTGCACCAGTATTCTAAAAGAGGACGAACAAGCGTAGTGTAGGCAGTCTCCTTAGTAGATCTGTTACATTTTCTAAGTGTCCTACCAATAAAAGGCAGTCTTTGGTTAGCCTTCCCCACAACATTTTCTATGTGTTCCTTCCAATTTAAATTGTTCGTAATTGTTATTTCTGGGTATTTAGTTGTACTGACGGCCTTTAGATTTGACTGATTTGTCGTGTAACTGAAGTTTAACGGCTTCATTTTAGTACTAACGTGAATGACCTCATACTTCTTGTTATTTAGGGTCACTTGCCAGTTTTCGCACCATACATCCTCTTTTATAAATCGTTTTGCAATTTGTTTTGATCTTCTGAGGACTTTATTAGACGATAAACGACAGCGTCATCTGCGAACAACCCAAGCCGGCTGCTCAGGTTGTCTCCTAAATCGTTTATGGAGGTAAGGAACAGCAAAGGGCCTATAACACTACCTTGGGGAACGCCAGAATTCAATTCTGTTCTACTCGATGACTGCCCGTCAATTACTACGAACTGTGACCTCTCTGACGGGAAATCAAATCCAGTCACTGAGACGATATTCCATAAAGACGTAATTTCACTACAAGCCTTCCGGAAATCCAGAAATAAGGAATCAATTTGAAATCCCTTGAAAATAGCACTCAACACTTCTGGAACATATACTGTACTACAACTAGCTCTTTATACTCATGAAACAATGAGTGCTATCGACAGGAGATGTCAAACTGATTTCATATTTTTAGATTTCCAGACTGCTTTCGTTCCTCACAAGCACCTTCTAACCAAACCAATATTGCCTCAGTTGTGCGACTGGATTCGTGATTTCCTGTCAGAAAGGTCACAGTCCGTACTGATAGACGAAAAGTCATGGAGTAAAACAGGAGTAATATCCGGCGTTCCCCAAGGAAGTGTCATACGCCCTCAGTTGTTCCTGGTTTATATTAACGACATAGGAGACAATCTGAGTAACCCTCTTAGATTTTTTGCAGATGATACTGTTATTTACTGTCTTCTAGAGTCATCAGATGACCAAAACGAACTGCAAAATGATTTAGGTAAGATATATGTATGGTGCGAAAATTGGCAATCGATCCTGAATAAAGAAAATTGTGAAGTTACTCACGTCAGTATTAAAAGAAATCCGCTAAATTTCGATTACGCGATAAGTCACACAAATCTGACCACTGTAAATTCAACTGAATACTTAGGGATTATAGACTAATGACCTCAGCAGTTGAGTCCCATAGTGCTCAGAGCCATTTGAACCATTTGAACTTAGGGATTATAATATCAAATAACCACATGGATAATGTTGTGGGTAGAGCAAAACAGAGACTGCGAGTTAATGGCAGAACGCTTAGAAGGTGCAACAGATCTACTAAAGAGACTGCTTACACAACGTTTGTCCGCCCTATTCTGGAGTACTGTTGTGCAGTGTGGGGTCCGCATCGGGTGGGATTGACGTATGACATCGAAAAAGTTCAAAGAAGGGCAGCTCGTTTTGTACTATCACGAAATAGGGGAGATAGTGCCAGAGACATGATACGTGAATCGGAGAGGCAATCATTAAAACACAGACGTTTTTCGTTGCGATGGGATCTTCTCATGAAATTTCATTCACCAGTTTTCTCCTCCGATTGCGAAACCATTCTGTTGGCACCCACCTACATAGTAAGAAATGATCACGATAAAATAAGAGAAATCAGGGCTCGCACCGAAAAATTTAAGTGCTCGTATTTCCCGCGCGCCTTTCGAGAGTGGAACGGAAGAGAGACAGCTTGACGGTGGTTCATTGAACCCTCTGCTAGGCACTTTACTGTGGATAGCAGAGTAATCACGTAGATGTAGATGTAGATGTAGATCTATAAAGGAGACCGCCTACAGAATACTAGTGCGACTGCGACCCATTCTTGAGTACTCCCGCAGTGTTTGGGCTCCCACCAAGTGGGATTAAAGGGAGACAAGGAAGCAATTGAGAGGCGTGTTGTTAGATATGTCGGCTGTAGGTTCGATCGACACGCAAGTATTACGGAGATGTCTCTTGATCTCCAATAGGAGTCACTGGCGAGATGACGACGTTCTTTTCGCAAAAGACTGTTGAGAAAATTTAGAGAATCTCCATTTAATGCTGATTGCGAAACGATTCCTACTGCTACCAAAGTACGTTTCGCGTAAGGACCGCGGAGGAAAGAGAAATGAGGGCTCATATAGAGGCGTACTGACAGTTGTTTTCCTCGCTCTGCTCGTGGAACAGGAAAGAAACTGACTCTCAGTGTCGCAAGGCTACCACCACCATGTACCAAACGGTGGCTTGCGGAGTGTGTATGTATATGTAGATGTACGGCTCGCGTCAGTGACAATGTGTCGCGAAACGGTGCTGCCAACAAGTAATTAATTAAAAACAAACGCATACCAGATTTCAACGTTTATTTTATAAACATGCAAACTCTCGTCCCTAACGCTTATATTGCTGTAGAACAAACATAGCTGACATGTCGCCAAAGTAAACAGTTTCCATAGCAGACAGTGGTACCTGACAGCAGACAGTGGTACCTGACACACGTCTGTTTCGTATGTGAGCTCACGAGGGTCTAGTATTCTATCGGAAGCGGTCTACTTAGAACAAGAAACACATGTACCGTTCTTTTAAAAAGAAAACTATACGATTACGTTGAATGAATGTCTGAACTGTGGAATGGATACTAAACTCGAATTATCGTGTAGCGTGTTGTAGATGCAAGTGGTGTACATACTCTGAGTTATTGTTAGCAAAAACTTTATACGAATTGATTGTGTGATGCGACTCCCAATACCAATAAAGAAATACAGTCACTGCAAAATACATTCGGCCCCTTAGGCACTGAATCCTCTGGCCCTCTTCAGAACTGATAACTTTGGTCCCCGTGCACATAACAGTAAATTAAATTGTCTTATCTCTAAAGCAGCAACGGTGGAACGCGATATATTCTGGTCTCTCATAAAATATGAATGCTAGCTAAAGTCTCAGGGGTGTGCAAAGGGTGGCCATAATACTTGAAATTCACATGAAATTCTTTTGGCTCATAAACGAGAACATTAAAGAAAATACAATTTCTTGGAAACATACATAATCTGGACAGGGAGGCGGTACTGATTTTTGTGAATTACTAACACAGTTTTTGTTTAAAGTGGAATTATATTCCAAGTTAAGTTTGGCTTTTCAAAACCTCTGGCAATTTAAAGTACATTGGTCAGAAAAATACATCATATTTACTAATTGGTGATGATGGCTCTGAGCACTATGGGACTTAACTTCTGAGGTCATCAGTCCCCTAGAACTTAGAACTACTTAAACCTAACTAACCTAAGGACATCACACACATCCATACCCGAGGCAGGTTCCAGACTGTAATTTACTAATTGATCCACAAACAATGAGATTTAAACAGCAAGTATTATCTAATCTGACTAAACGAGCATAAATACAAATCATCAAATTACATATAGCTCTGTTAATAAATCTTAGAGACATTAAAAAAGTAAAATATCTAACTAGCCTTTTTATCACTCAGTTTAAGTAAATTCTAGTGTTACTCAACAACTGGGAATTATCAGACAACTCATGTATACTAACGCGCTGGCAAAACAAAAATCATAATTATTTACCTTGCTTGCATGAAGACTCCTGCTTCCATGTTCAACAATATTGACATACGTACATTAATCTAACACTTGGTGGCTTCACCGAGCACACCACAAAAACTGCCTACTCCATCCTCTTTCGCTCACAGACAGCTACCTACAACTATGCGCCCAGCGCTGTCTTACTCCAACACTACAGTCTCAGACCAGAAACAGTATCTTTGGCTCTGCGGTCGGGCACAGACAGCTATCCGCTTTATAAGGCCCATCAGAGACATTCGTCGCTTATAATATCATAGTTTGAGTTTAGTTTACATTAATATTCTTATCATATTTGGGTGCCACATACAAGTGTGCCCCAGTGGACTCCTTTCACACAAATTTCGTCAAAATGTTCGAGTAAAATATATTTTAACTAATTTTGTTTGTTCAAGATGATTTTATATACGGCCTGCCTCCTGTTATTTTTTTCTCTTTCTGATGTGATAATGCCATTAATAATTCGACAGAACATGTTCAGGCTAAAGGAATCTTTTTCTAATGTAATATGAGGATAACAGCAGTGACTGAAAGGTCCGATCACCTTCTTCTCTAATTAACAATATGGGCTTATGTAGAGGTCGGATTTCGCTTGTGAAACACAATTTTTGGTTGGGTGGTGAGAGCGAAGCGCCGACAGTTGCGTGCCCCAACCCTGGCACGCTGAGGCGAAGACGCGCAATTCTGAGGCACAGTGGGGAGGCACAGCAAATATATGCAGATGTGACGTCACGGCGCAGACAGGGCCATCTGTCGCCAGCTGAAGGATAATACTAGCCGTCCATTATGACGGCGCCGTGGAGTATCTTCCTAGCGGAGGAATGACAATTTGTTTTCTCTCTCCTACGAAAACACGGGCTGTGTTTCGAGCGTTGCTGAATGTCCGGCGATTCCGCAGAAGACGCGACTAAGGGGGCCCATTTCTACAGACGCCTGTCTTTTCCCCTTGTCCGAAAGCAAGTAAAACTTTCCGACGGACTTCCTGTTCTTTTTTTATATATTTTTTAACCATCAGTTGCAGAGGCGACTACAGTGGGATGGAAGGAGTTTCCACACTCATAGACAGAAAGAAGCATTCTGAGAACTCACGAAAAAATAGAGTGCTGTTTTAGTACGAGGGCAGTTCAATAAGTAATGCAACACATTTTTTTCTGAAACAGGGGTTGTTTTATTCAGCATTGAAATACACCAGGTTATTCCCCAATCTTTTAGCTACACAACACTATTTTTCAACTTAATCTCCATTCAATGCTACGAGCTTACGCCACCTTGAAATGAGGGCCTGTATGCCTGCACGGTACCATTCCACTGGTCGATGTCGGAGCCAACGCCGTACTGCATCAATAACTTCTTCATCATCCGCGTAGTGCCTCCCACGGATTGCGTCCTTCATTGGGCCAAACATATGGAAATCCGACGGTGCGAGATCGGGGCTGTAGGGTGCATGAGGAAGAACAGTCCACTGAAGTTTTGTGAGCTCCTCTGGGGTGCGAAGACTTCTGTGAGGTCTTGCGTCGTCATGAAGAAGGAGAAGTTCGTTCAGATTTTTGTGCCTACGAACACGCTGAAGTCGTTTCTTCAATTTCTGAAGAGTAGCACAATACACTTCAGAGTTGATCGTTTGACCATGGGGAAGGACATCGAACAGAATAACCCCTTCAGCGTCCCAGAAGACTGTAACCATGACTTTACCGGCTGAGGGTATGGCTTTAAACTTTTTCTTGTTAGGGGAGTGGGTGTGGCGCCACTCCATTGATTGCCGTTTTGTTTCAGGTTCGAAGTGATGAACCCATGTTTCATCGCCTGTAACAATCTTTGACAAGAAATTGTCACCCTCAGCCACATGACGAGCAAGCAATTCCGCACAGATGGTTCTCCTTTGCTCTTTATGGTGTTCGGTTAGACAACGAGGGACCCAGCGGGAACAAACCTTTGAATATCCCAACTGGTGAACAATTGTGACAGCACTACCAACAGAGATGTCAAGTTGAGCACTGAGTTGTTTGATGGTGATCCGTCGATCATCTCGAACGAGTGTGTTCGCACGCTCCGCCATTGCAGGAGTCACAGCTGTGCACGGCCGGCCCGCACGCGGGAGATCAGACAGTCTTGCTTGACCTTGCGGCGATGATGACACACGCTTTGCCCAACGACTCACCGTGCTTTTGTCCACTGCCAGATCACCGTAGACATTCTGCAAGCGCCTATGAATATCTGAGATGCCCTGGTTTTCCGCCAAAAGAAACTCGATCACTGCCCGTTGTTTGCAACGCACGTCCGTTACAGACGCCATTTTAACAGCTCCGTACAGCGCTGCCACCTGTCGGAAGTCAATGAAACTATACGAGACGAAGCGGGAATGTTTGAAAATATTCCACAAGAAATTTCCGGTTTTTTCAACCAAAATTGGCCGAGAAAAAAAATGTGTTGCATTACTTATTGAACTGCCCTCGTATTTTCCATGCGAAACGTCCGGTCATTGGCTGACTGTAAGATGTGCATTTGTGATGGAGATCCAAGGTCCAGAACTCTCGGTACAAAGCAAACCGACAGACACTGGACTGGAAGCTGTTTCTCTTACAATCTTTGCTGGGAGTTGAAACACAAATACTATTGGCAGAAGTTGAGAAAAATCTTGTCACTGGAGGACAAAGTTTTTTTTTCACAGAGCAGATGCTGGGAGAGCAATGTCTTCGCTTCACGTCAGACTTCCGTTCAGATTGGAGTGCAGACTTCTATTGACGTCACGTCACATGCAGGGGGCCTGGGAGCTTTTGGACGTGAGCTGGAGAATGGCGTAGGCGATGTTCCCAACTAGACCAGTAGCAATCGGAATTCTGGTGACCTCTACCTACACGACTGCGGTCGTCTCGTCTGGTCAAGTTATGGTAAGGTCGCACAGCAGTAATGGCGGATTAGGCGATAATGAAGTTAGGGCTTCGCATGACTCAAGTAAATTCACACGGGCTTATTCTGAAGTCACGGGCCGAGTGCTAATGTAGTTTTCCTTCTTTCTCACGAACACACGATCAATTTTTCCTCAGATTCTACTGCATTTAATAAATATGTTAGGAAGCGGATTATCAGTGTCGAACATACCCTTATCGCATAGGTTTCGCAGACCCTTCGTCTTCTGATCGATTTCAGGCACCGGTTGAAAGTTAATAAAGTGTGTGTTGTGAAACAATGTAATGTTTTCTATTAATCTACGCACACACAACCTGTAATAAAATTGGTATTTACCTGCGCCATGTATTTAATTTCATAATGAGTAGGTCCCTCTCATGAGAGTAATCGGATAGTAATTATGCAATTGACGGTACTTGGAATTCAATGCTAGGGCCACCTAATTAACAAAATGGCGTTAAATTTAATTCCGCAGCGTAACTTCATTAGTTAGAGAGAATTTTAGAGAGTCTAAACTGTAGAGGAAGACAATGACTGGATTACATCCAGCAACTAATTGAGGACGTACGTAGCAATTCATACTCTGAGATGAACAGGTTGGGACAGAAGAGAAATCCGTGGCGGTACGTGTCAAACTAGTCAGAAGACTGATGGCTCAAAAAAAGAATGATGACGTGGTAAGACAACAGGCTCGCTAAACTGACTGTCTATCGCAATCACAATGACAATTGAAAAGTTCCGTCATGTAGACTCAAGCACAACTTTACGAATTGTGTTTAAAAAAATCAATGAATAATACATTGGAACTTGAGCACCAAGACCTGAAATGACAACTCCTCTCTATAACCATATGTATCTCTAGAAACCAATGCCAGTGGAACAACATGTGTTAGGTAGTTTTAATCGAATCACTCTATATTATCGCCTCTTGAAATATCAGCTGTATTATCGTGTACACAGGGTGGTCCATTGATCGTGACCGGGCCAAATATCTCACGAAATAAACACCAAACGAAAAAACTACAAAGAACGAAACTCGTCTAGCTTGAAGGGGGAAACCAGATGGCGCTATGGTTGGTCCGCTATATGGTGCTGCCATAGATCAAACGGATATCAACTTTTTTTAAAAATAGGAACCCCATTTTTATTACGTATTAGTGTAGTACGTAAAGAAATATGAATGTTTTAGTTGGACCACTTTTTTCGCTTTGTGATAGATGGCGCTGTAATAGTCATAAACGTATACATACGTGGTATCACGTAACATTCTGCCAGTGTAGACGGTATTTGCTTCTTGATACATTACCCGTTTTAAAATGGACCGTTTTCCAATTGCGGAAAAGGTCGATGTCGTGTTGATGTATGGCTATTGTGATCAAAATGCCCAACGGGCGCGTGCTATGTATGTTGCTCGGTATCCTGGACGACATCATCCAAGTGTCCGGACCGTTCGCCGGATGGTTACGTTATTTAAGGAAACAGCAAGTGTTCAGCCACATGTGAAACGTCAACCACGACCTGCAACAAATGATGATGCTCAAGTAGGTATTTTAGCTGCTGTCGCGGCTGATCCGCACATCAGTAGCAGAAAAATTGCGCGAGAATCCGGAATCTCCAATACGTCGGTGTTGAGAATGCTACATCAACATCGATTGCACCCGTACCATATTTCTATGCACCAGGAATTGCATGGCGAAGACTCTGAACGTCGTGTACAGTTCTGCCACTGGGCACAAGAGAAATTACGGGACGATGACAGGTTTTTTGCACGCGTTCTATTTAGCGACGAAGCGTCATTCACCAACAGCGGTAACGTAAACTGGCATAATATGCACTATTGGGCAACGGAAAATCCACGATGGCTGCAACAAGTGGAACATCAGAGACCTTGGCGGGTTAATGTTTGGTGCGGCATTATGGGAGGAAGGATAATCGGCCCCCATTTTATCGATGGCAATCTAAATGGTGCGATGTATACTGATTTCCTACGTAATGTTGTACCGATGTTACTACAAGATGTTTCACTGTATGACAGAATGGCGATGTACTTCCAACATGATGGATGTCCGGCACATAGCTCGCGTGCGGTTGAAACGGTTTTGAATAGCATATTTCATGACAGGTGGAATGGTCGTCGAAGCACCATACCATGGCCCAAACGTTCATCGGATCTGACGTCCTTAGATTTCTTTCTGTGGGGAAAGTTGAAGGATATTTGCTATCGTGATCCACCGACAACGCCTGACAACATGCGTCAGCGTATTGTCAATGCATGCGCGAACATTACGGAAGGCGAACTACTCGCTGTTGATAGGAATGTCGTTACACGTATTGCCAAATGCATTGAGATTGACGGACATCAATTTGAGCATTTATTGCATTAATGTGGTATTTATAGGTAATCACATTATAACAGTATGCGTTCTCAGAAATGATAAGTTCACGAAGGTACATGTGTCACATTGGAACAACCGAAATAAAATGTTCAAACGTGCCTTCGTTCTGCATTTTAATTTAAAAATCCTATCTGTTACCAACTGTTCGTCTGAAATTGTGAGCCATTTGTTTGTGACTATTACAGCGCCATCCATCACAAAGCGAAAAAAGTGGTCCAACTAAAACATTAATATTTCTTTACGTACTACACGAATATGTAATAAAAAATGGGGGTTCCTATTAAAAGAAAAAAACGCAGTTGCTATCACTATCAATGGACCACCCTGTATAATATGAAGTTTTCGCACATTTATTTAAGGATGATCACTCTCAACTTTTCAAGCATTCATTTTCAGTTAGCAATTCGGTTTAATGACACAATACGTGTTTGTACTACGTGTGTCGAGTTACTTACTGTAACGAAATTGTAATCATCACAAGATGATTGTTTGAGGAATCTAAACCAGCTATCATAAATATACAATCAAGACGAACTTCATATTGAAAAATTAAAATCACGTAGTCCACAATCTTAACCAAACCACGTCTTACACAGGCTGTTAACAAAATTTTGGAAATTTGTTGTAAGGACTGCTGAGGTCATTGGTCGCTAGGCTTACGCACTAGTTAATCTAACTTAAACTAACCTACGCTAAGGACAACACACACACCCATGCCCCAGGGAGGATTCGAACCTCTGACGGGGGTAGCCGCGCAAACCGTGTCAAGACGCCCCTGACCACACGGCTACCCCGGGCGGCTGTTAACAAAAAATGTCGAATATTTTGAAAGATGGTAGTAACCATAGGATGACCACTCTCAAATTCGCAAGCATTCGTTTTCAAACCATCTGGTTCTAGACAGCAATTCGGTTTAATAACAAAATACCTGTTTGTACTATATGTGACGAATTACTCACTGTAACGAAATTTAATGATCACAAGATGATCGTTTGGGCGATCGAAATCATCTCGCATAAATGTACAATCGAGACAGATTTAATATCGAAAAATTAAGTTGACGTAGTCCACCAACTTGACCATGCCACGTCTTACACACGCTGTTAACAAAAAGTATCGAATATTTTGAAAGACGTTAGTAACCATAAAAAAAAAAACATGATGTCTAAAAGGCATACCTTAAAAGCTATGACATGTGTTTCACTATAGTTAACCTGAACCAGTGCACAACACATTGCGTTGTATTCCGCGGCCAGAGTCAGTTGACGTAAAAGTTTTCTGATTATCGCACCGCGTCATAATGTAAAAAAAAAAAAAAAAAAAAAAAAAAAAAAGCTGTACTGGAGAGACCAACGTTTCGGGCACGATTACAGTGGCCTTCTTCTGGGACAATTTTGTGCTTTATATTAAGCGACTCCTAACAGCTAAGGCACGTAGACCCAGAAGAAGACCACTGTAACCGTGGCCGAAACGTTGGCTTCTCCAATACAGTGTTTTACATCATCACGCGGAACGATACGCAGGAAACTTTTATGTCAAATGTTTATCGTGTTTATCGGACTTTTTCTTGTGTCGATGGCTACTGCCATCTCTCAAAATATTCAACACTCTTTTTTTAACACTCTGTATATACACTGGTCACGTAAAGTGCTTACAGCGCATCACTTTCACCAAAGAATTCAGCTACCGCAAATCTTAAATATTAAATCTTCAAGTTCTCTGCCTCGTGATGACTGGGTGTTGTGTGCTGTCCTTAGGTTAGTTAGGTTTAAGTAGTTCTAAGTTCTAGGGGACTGATGACCATAGATGTTCAGTCCCATAGTGCTCAGAGCCATTTGAACCATTTTTGAAATCTTCAAGTTTAATGACAAAATAATATGCGATGTGTGCTCCACGGTAACACATAAAGCGAGACAAAGATTTTCATTGACGTCGAAACGTAACCCTTAACGCTTACTGAATTATTATCACAAAATCAACAAACCTTCGTGTCGTGTGTGTATAAAATAATAATAAGATGTAAATTCCTGCTAGGAGTAAATCGCTTTGCTTGCTCGTGTTTCGTCACCCACCTACTGCTTGTATTTTCTTTACAATGAAGACATTATTCTCTGCCACAAGCTCTCGCGGAGCAAACAGTGCTTGTTGTCAAGGAACAATTGACTGGTTTTAAAAATCGATAGCCGGTCGATTGATTTTTCTTTCACTCGGGTTTTGCTGTCGAATTTAACAACCGAATGAAACGGGTCTCTGCGGGCACTTGAACTGTAATTACTCCGCTTGACGTTTGCCGAGGATCAGAGATATTGTCAGATAGGAATAGTCAAAGGCAATGATGGATGACATGTAACATAGTACACGTGTAATATAGGTAGATGGAGTGGTATATTTAAAAACATGGGAAGGCAGGGTAACAGACATAAGTAACGTTCATGTTTGGCATAGGTCAGACTCCCAACACAAAGATCGATATCGGACTCTCAGTAAGGAATATGACCTCCTCGAGCACTATTGCACGTTTTGCATTTTCTTGCACGTTTCGGGGAGGGGCTGTCCGTTGAGAAACACTTCTCTCAAGAGCATCCCAGGCATGCCCCCTATAGGGTATTACTATGCACCCCACATACGTTAGATATTTCAACTTTCCAGTATATCCGACACCTCAGCGGTCCCGTGTGGGCGGACATTGTTTTCCAGAAAGAGGTAGTCGAAACCTACCGCATCCGTAAACAGACGGACGTGATCCCTGCAACACCGCTGTTCTGTGACGGTACTTCGCATGAAAATACTCAGCGGTGTTCGTCCATTGCGCATAATGCTTACCCCTCCCACAACGCCTACGACACACTGATGACGTTCCTGAACACTCCGTCGTGTTTAACGTGTTCCCCTCATTCTCGACACTACTTGTTAGCAACAGTCACACCACACGGAAGCGGGATTCGTCGGAGAACATCACTCTGCACCACTGTTGCTAACCCCAACCAACAAGCACCTTACACCAACGAGATTTTTCTCTACAATGGCGTGGTGGAAGTGGGATACATTTAACAGGCTTCCGAGCATACGAAACAGCCTGATTTAATCGCCGCGAAGTGGTTGTGGCAGAGATACGTGTACCAGTAGCGGTTGCAAGGTCTGCAGCGGTCTGCCTAGGAGTGAGACGAACGTTTCTTTTCGCCACTGAGACTACGTTCCGATCCTGTTGCGGTGTGGTGGTCCGTCTTTGACAACAGGTATGTTTTTACATCTGATTTTCACCTTCGGGGCCTTTTTCAATCACGAGATAACACCTCTGGACCAGGTAAATCTTGCACTGGCCAGGTCCTCTGCCTAATACAATACATAGAGGACGGTTTTGAGAAGGGAGAAAAAACTGGCGTGGTGTTTGTCGACTTATCAGCAGCTTACGACACGATAAACCACAAAATCCTCCTGGGAAAAATTTTCAAAATGACGGGAAATTACCACCTTACTGAAGTTGTGAGATCACTGATCTCCAACAGAAGACACTATGTGGAATTTCAAGAACAAAGAAGTCGCTGGAGGGACCAGAAGAACGGGCTCCCACAAGGTAGTGTTTTGTCCCCCCTACTTTTTAATCTGTATACAAATGACCAACCAGTTGGACCGACGACAATACGCTTTATCTATGCTGATGATGTAGCCATTGCATGCCATTCTAGATTAATCAAACAGATTGAGAGAAACCTAACAGACGCCTTAGAAGTACTAACTGAATATTACAACGGGAACCAGCTTCGACCTAATCCAGCAAAGACGCAGACTTGTTTATTTCATTTAAACAACAAGGAAGCAAACAGGGAATTACAATTGGAATGGAACTCAGTTAAACTTCAACACTGCCCAAACCCAGTTTATCTGGGAGTCACGTTAGATCGGACACTGTCTTACAAGAAACACGTAGAAAAAACTAGAGCGAAAGTCAACACACGGAACGGCATAATCCGTAAACTTACCAACTCACACTGGGAAGCAAACCCTGAAATTCTACGTGCATCATCCCTGGCATTGTGCTTTGCTCCAGCTGAATATGCATGCCCCGTCTGGAGAAGATTGACACATGCTCAGAAGCTAGACGCAGCACTGAATGCCTCATGTCGATTAATCACGGGATGCCTGAAGCCTACAAACCGTGATCTCCTTTATATGTGTTCTGGAATAGCCCCCCCCCCCCCCCCCCCACAGATCAGACGGCAAACGTTGGCGATGGCCGAACGAAGCAGGCAGTGCGAAGATAGAAGACATCCCCTGTACGCACATCAGCCAGCGGAGGCAAGACTTCATAAAAGTTGAACGTCCACTAACCGAAAGTCAGTCTACAACTAGAGAATCAATGTGGAAACAGAAATTGGATAAAGGCAGTCTGAAAAGTTGGAACATTAAAGAAAAACTTCCTGCTGGATCACAATTGGAATGGAGAGTCTGGAAGAGCCTAAATAGACTTAGATGTCAAATGGGAAGATCACAGGATAACCTGATCAAGTGGGGATACGCCGAAGAAGAGCCCTGCCAATGTGGAGGAAAACAAACCATGAAACACCTGCTGACTTGTCCATCTTTGCTGGCTCCATGCACTTTCCAAGACCTGTGGTTGGCCAACGACGCTGCAGTGAAGTGTGCCGAACACTGGAGAGAGATATGAGCCTTGCTTTAGACAATAATGACGACTTACAAAATGTGAAGATCATGAATGTATATATGAATGAATAACTATCATTTACTTGTATTTGTAATCTAGTATATATAGCGTATTAATTAATTACAGATGTAGCTCAGACACGATGAGATAAATAAACCTCTGGACACACCCGTTTCTGTGCCACAGTAGTGACACTCTGACCGGCTTCGAAGCGCCCAACTGCTCGTCCACAACCGAAAGCACTCAAATGATCTCTTGCATGTATGTTGCCGTAACACATGGAATGTCGCATTGATCAGTTCCACGACAGCCGTCGTCAAACACTGTACTGCACGAACTGTCGAACGCATACAGAGCGTCCGAGAAAAGACTTCGCTCCAGTTAACACTTCTTGCCCTCTACATTTTGTCCCACACTCACTGCTCATGAGCTTTTCCATAGCGTCTGGCAGTTGTTCCTTACCAAGTGTCAGTTGCTCCTAGCTGTCAAGTAGTGTATTTTCCACTCCCTCTTCGGGTTCCAGTGGTTTCCATTATTATGAGACAACCGACTGCCAAGTCTTTGACGGTTACGTCAGTTATGCTGGGTATTCCAGGAGGAATGCTCAATATTCAGGCGTACTGCAGGAACTTTCATTTGAAGCAAAAGGCTTCATATGAACATGTGCCCTATTTCGAATACTTTCCGAGATACAAAACATTCAATGTACATTTGTTTTGGGTTAGTGACGTGCACGTAAGCCTCTTACCGACCCAACCTTGCATTTTTGTTGTAGCCCAACCTACCTCGATGCTGTCAACCTCTCTGCTTGGGTTGACTTTCTGCCTTTAAACTAGAACGTCGAATGCGCAGTTCAAATGGTTCAAATGGCTCTGAGCACTATGGGACTCAACTGCTGTGGTCATCAGTCCCCTAGAACTTAGAACGACTTAAACCTAACTAACCTAAGGACATCACACACATCCATGCCCGAGGCAGGATTCGAACCTGCGACCGTAGCAGTCGCACGGTTCCGGACTGCGCGCCTAGAACCGCGAGACCACCGCGGCCGGCAAATGCGCAGTTGTCCGTAGCGTGTTGTGTGTGAAGCAGAGCGACGAATTCAGAGAGTATCACCGACGAAGCATCGGTTAACTGTGTTTGTACACATACTAATGAAGAATACGCAGATATCGATTGTTGCTGTTGTGAGCCACCGTCATCTTCAATTTATCCGTCGTTCTTGCTTCTTCTGGAGATTCTGAGTAATATTTTCATTCCCCCATTACAGGACACCGGGCTGTAGCTAGGACAGCTAGGTGGTGGGGAAAATTTTTGGAAATTTCTGGTAAGTTCCTATGGGACCAAACTGCTGAGGTCATCGGCCGCTAGGCCTACACACTATTTAATCTGTTTTAAACTAACTTACGCTAAGGACAACACACACACACACACCCATGACACAGGGAGGACTCGAACCTCCGACGGGGGAGGTGGTGGAGCTGCCACCTTTACACGTAGGTATTCCAACATACCTGTTTTGGTTTAGGGGTTGTTTCCCTTAAATGGTTGCCTTCACTACAACTGTGGATCCATCTCTCCGGGTTTTGTAGGACATCCTTCACCATTTTTCAGCGAGGTTGTCTCCTCTAATAGAGTGGCTTTTAGAGGCCTAGGATCTACCTGTCACCCTCCCCCCCCCACCCCCCACGCAGTCCTCGAGGAGCAGGCAGCATACATAAAGTGGCAGAAATAAACGAAGGAGTTAAACAAGGGACGCTCTCAGCCACACTTCTTAATATATGCGTCTCGACGATGTAACCAAAGCATGCGTACAGACAATACAGAATTTTAAAATTGACATTGTCGATGTTAGTACACTCCTTTCCGCTGACGACCAAGTAATTGCCATTCACAATGAAAATGACTTGCAAGGAGTTGTCTTTTATTTAAGGGGAGCCGGAACGATGAAAATGACAAAATTAACGTTTTTTGGTTTGTTTCATTATAAAATTATTTGGAGTTTTCTGAATAAAAAAATCAAATTTCACCCTTCTAAGTGAATTCTAAGTGTCTTTTTTATCGCTGCAGAGTTGACGCACCGCATAAATGGTTGTAGCGACTTGTTGTGTCACCTCTGATGGCGCCGCTCGCTGGCTGCAAGCAGGGTATCTTCGCGGAATTAGACAGAGTTTTGTTTTCCAACGTTGTTTGGCTTTATCTCTATGACAACTGACTGTTCATATCGGTAAAAATAAACGCTATACCGTGTGTGTTGACTTGTGGAGTGTTGTATAGCTGTTCAATTTTGTGTATCTGACGAATTTTGCTCGTACCTGTTTTACGTATGTGGTTTGTGGATATCAATATACCCCGTTTCAGCAATATAGTGTTTAAGAAAAGGCAGAATGAGTGGAAGAAGAAATATTTTATTGGTTCGAAGGGAGATGTTGCTCAGACTGCTTCACCGACTACTCCAAATGAATGTGATAGAACGTCTTCCAGCAAGAAACTTTGTGACAGCAAAGAAAAATTTGAAAACTATGAAAGTGACAGTAATGATCTGAATGAAATAATTAACATTTCGATGCTCTCTAATATTTTGAAACATAACGTATTATGCCAAGTTTGCAAAGAAAGAGGACTGGAATTGAAAATAACTTCACACATCGGTTTGGCACGTAAAATGTTATTGAAGTGTAACAAATGTGCTGCAGAAGTTTCGTTTTCTAATTCTAACAGTATTCCTCGTAGTGGTAATAGTGGAGAGATGGTATATGATGTAAATGTTAGGCTAGTGTATGGCTTGCGTTGCGTTGGCAAGGGCAGTGCTGCAGGGACTATGTTATGTGGAATTATGAACTTGCCAAAACCACCAACCAAGTTTGGATATTATAATGAATTTGTGGGATCTTCTGCTGAAGATATTGCTCAAGCAACAATGAAGAAAGCAGTTGAAGAAGCTGTGACAGATAATGGGAATTGTAGAGATTTAACTGTTGCTTTGTATGGATCATGGCAACGTAGAGGTCGTAAATCTCTAAATGGAGTTGTGACAGCTACCAGTGGAGACAGTTGCAAAGTAATTGAGGTTGCTATTCTCTTAAAACACTGTAGATGTAAGGGCAATACCAAGCACGAACATAGTGAAAGTTGTGAAGCAAATTTTCACTGCACGAGTGGAGCGATGGAAGTAGAGGAAGTGAAAGCAATTTCTTGGGTGTTTGATCCGGAACCGACCCTCGCTCAGGGCCAAGTAATATTTACTACAAAAATCACTGGTAACACAAAGATGACACTGATTAAATAAAAAAGGGATAATTAAACGGCCAGCTGCCTGCCAGGGCAATGAATCTCCAGCGTCTTGAGAAAGGTAATGGCAAAGAATTAAAGCAAATAATCACTGGTGTGGCAAGAGATGTTTCACACGATTTTCCACAGCACAACAGTTTATGAGAAAACAAATGAATCAGAAAGCACTGAGTTCAGCAGTTACTTATTCTGAAATGTCCGCTCCTGGTAGCTGAGTGGTCAGTCAGTGCGACGGAATGTCAGACCTAACGGCCTGGGTTCGATTCCCGGCTGGTTCGGAGGTTTTCTTTGCTCAGGGACTGGGTGTTGTGTTGTCCTTGTCACCATCATTTCATCTCCATCGACATGCAAGTCGCCAAAGTGGCGTCAACTCGAAAGACTTATACCAGGCCCTAGCCACACGGAATTTATATTCTGAAATACTAAATTTTGAAAGTAAAATTAAATGAAGTTACTGGTTAATTAAATGACCGGCTTAACTTAAACCTTGTTATGTAAAAAATAACATTCAGTAACCTCATTGTAACATAATGCAAAATTGAAATTAAAGGTAAGCAATTTACTTTTCATTATTGAAACATTGAACTCAGTTTACTTTACACAAATGGGCAATTTATTTTACTTTTGAAATAACGACAATAAAATACATACCAAGCCAGCAGAAGTCACTCACTAAGCTAAAAGCAGAATAAATGATATTGCATACTCTTAATTTTTTCTGTATCTTTAGTCATCAGTTTTTCCAGAGAAATTTTACTTTACCTTAAGTAGTGTAAGTAGGCTGTTTAGGTTTTCTTATTGGTAACGCCACGTAGCGCTCTGTGTGAGAATCACTGGCTGTGCTGTGTGCAGTCTGTGTCTAGTTTGCATTGTTGTCTGCCATTGTAGTGTTAGGCAGCTGGCTGTGAACAGCGCGTAGCGTTGCGCAGTTGGAGGTGAGCCGCCAGCAGTGGTGGATGTGGGGAGAGAGATGGCGGAGTTTTGAAATTTGTCATGAACTGCTATATATATTATGACTATTGAGGTAAATACATTGGTTGTTCTCTATCAAAATCTTTCATTTGCTAACTATGCCTGTCAGTAGTTAGTGCCTTCAGTACTTTGAATCTTTTATTTAGCTGGCAGTAGTGGCGCTCGCTGTATTGCAGTAGCTTGAGTAGCGAAGATTTTTGTGAGGTAAGTGATTTGTGAAAGGTATAGTTTAATGTTAGTCAGGGCCCATTCTTTTGTAGGGATTATTGAAAGTCAGATTGCGTTGCGCTAACAAAATATTGTGTGTCAGTTTAAGGACTGTCGTGTATAATTGTTCTAAGGGGACGTTTCATATGTCGACCCTTAGCCGAGGATATCTCACTGGAATCTTCTGATTTTTTCTTGTAGTTTGTGTAATTAGTGTAGCTTTTGTTTATTGCTAGCGCGTAATTGTAGAGAGAATCTCCTTTGTAGTTGCAGTCTTTCATTGTGGTACAGTAAAACAGTTGTAACATGCATGCAGTTTTACACCAAGTATTTCTCAGCAGCGCGTGCAATTAACTAGATATTTTTTCAGTGCTATGTTAATGTGTTCTCTTATTTTTGCTCTTCAAATTGTACTTTTCTGTGTTATCGTGTGAAATATTGTGGCAATAATGGCGTGTGAAAAACGTAACACAAGGCTCCAAAGTAAACTGAGAAATAATAGTGACGACGAGCGTAGCTTGCCAGCACCACTGTGTAATGAATTAACAGACGTTCAAAGTAGTAATTTGGTAACTGTGCATAGGGATATGGAGCGGGCGTCAAATAATGGTGTAGACAGTGAAACATGTAGTGAACAGGGAAGCATTATCGATCGATCGGTCGGCAACCGCTCGCCTCAGGAATCGGGAATGACAGAACACAATATTGCAAATACTGTAGACTCAGGTTTTGGGTTCTCACCGTTTTCTCAAATGAGTCTAGACACATTTTCCGCTTGTCAAAATGTGAATGTTGCCGGTGCAAATTCACTGCCGAAAAGCACTGAGGAACATGTTTCAGACACCAATGCATTGTTATTACAATTAATACAACAAATGGGACAAACACAGCAAAAGCAACAAAAGTTAGACACAATGGAACAAAATCAGAGACAAACACAGCAAAAGCTTCAAAGGTTAGACACAATGGAACAACACCAGAGACAAACACAGCAACAGTTAGACGCAATGGAACAAAATCTTCACACCACGCTTGAACAAACACGTGAAGATTTAACTAATGAGTTACATAACATCGAATCGAAATGTCAAAAAGTCTGTAATGACGTAAAAACACAAATTTGTGAGCATTTCCAACCTATTTTTTCGCGTCATGAAAATGCATTACAGAATCATGAAGAAGCCATAAAAGAACTGCAAACTATTGTTCATGAAAATCACAACACCTTGCAAGCTAAAATTGACTCAGTTGCATCTACCGATTCGGTTACGCAACTTGCAAAAACTCAAGAAAACTTAAAGGACACAGTAGATACGATTTCAAAACAAATGGACACTCTGAAACTTGGTTCAGAAAAACACACTGAGGAAATAAGTACACTATCGGAGAAAGTAGCCGAACTTTCGGATCAGTTCACTAACTTATCTGCAAAGGTAAATGATGACCTGAATGACACAAGACCTGTAGCCATCACTGACACAGAAGAGTATGAACAAATTAAGAAATTCAAACAAAATCAGAATCAAATTAATACGCAACACAAAAGAGAAATCCGGGAAGTACAAGATCAGTTGGCACAAGTAATACAAAAATTTCATATTTCAGAGGACACTCGCGCTCCAACACGGGAAGAGGAACTTAGAAATACGGAAAAGCTACAAAATAATAACACAGGGCATTTCGGAAATTATGAAAGAAATTGGCAAGGTGCACCGAATTTTGAGATGGAACCGCCGACACAACGTAACAATGACCGATATGTGACTCGCCGACATGACTTTGACTATAAGTTTTTCATTACTACACGTAAATTCAAAACATTTAAGAATTCTGGCAACGACATTCATCCACAGGCGTGGCTCCATCAATTCTCTCATTGTTTTCCTCACAACTGGTCATTGGAGCACAGGTTAGAATTTATGTGTGGCTACTTGGAGAATGAACCAGCTGTAAGAATGCGATCGGTCAATCACGATTGCCACAATGAAGGAGATTTTTATCATGCCTTCCTCTCAGCATATTGGTCTCAAGCTACACAAGACCGAGTAAAACATAGCATCATAATGATGAAACATTTCGAACAATCTGAATTTTCCAGTCTTGTGAAATATTTTGAAGACATGTTGCACAAGAATCAGTACCTGGCAAACCCATACAGCCCCTCAGAACTCATCCGCATTTGCTTAATCAAATTACCTGAACATTTACGACATATTATTTTAGCAGGACGTTGCAAAGAAGACATTGAGGCTTTTCAGGGACTGTTACAAGAATTAGAAATTGGCACAGACAGTCGCGGGATGCGAAAACAGGAAAACAATCACTACAGGTCACATCCGTCACAATTCCGTGACGACAGAAACAATAACTGGACACGACAAGTCTATTCTTACAACGCAAATCGTGACCAAAACAGACACCACCCATATGACAACCGTTGGCAGAGTAGTAATAATTACAGGGAAAGATCACCTCTCTGCGGTAATGACCATCACAGAGACAATCAGAGAAACAGGCAATATGGGAACCAAAATAATTATTATCAAGGAAGACAGAATAACTTTAGACGCAACGGTCCAGCGCGTAGTTACGATTCAGGGAGAAATTCTCCACCATGTGACCGACAAGAAAGAAACTATGGCATCTACCGACATGACGACAGACGATATGATCGTAACGACAGACCTGAATTGCATCAGAACTGGCGGGATTCAAACAGAGCAGGGCCCTCTCGAGGAGGTGAATTTGTAGAAGTTAGGTCTCCAAATCCCAATAACGACGCGCGCCAACAAAGAGACAATAGGCAATGACTCATACCGCTGGCAGTCACGAAACGTACGTATGAAACTGACGACGCAGCTGCCGTAGCTAGTAATTACGTCAAAATGGAAGACATTAGGGACATCTTACTCCAGGAACACGACGTAAAACATAACAACATTGCATATCCTGTGATTCACATTACAGTAAATGATGAAAAATTTACGGCAGTACTTAACTCTGGCAGTCCCATTTCAGTAATTAGTGAAACAGCCTTTAGCAAATGCAACAAATCGAACGATTGTCCCACACTTCCGTTACGTAAGATTAAATTACAAGGTGCAATCTTTGGAAAAAGTGTAGATGTACGCCAACAAACCAATTTAGAATTCTTTTGTCAAAGCCACAGCTTCTCTATGAACTTTCTTATTGTTCCATTATTGTCGACGGAAATTATATTGGGAGTAGACTTTTTGAATGAATACAAAGCAATCTTAAACTTTCACGATGCTGAAATAAGTTTAGAGAAGGAAGGTAAGTCAATAGCTTTGAAATTTGAAGATTGGCTCTCAAACCATGACGAGGAAATTAATCGGCTTTACCTTCTGTTAGACAACAGTTCGGAATTTTCTACGGAACTAGACACTAACAATCGCTCTGCAAGTACTGACAGGGATGATATCGATGGCATATTTGAAATTAATGAATTAATTCAGAATAAAATTCAAACAATTGAGAATTGTAATGACACTGATAGGCAGGACCTTTTTGGGATTTTACAGGCACATTCCACAGTTTTTACTCACAAAACAGGAACAATCAAGGGATTTCAATACCAATTTCGTGTTCGTGAGCATACTAAATTTTGTGTTAGACCATACGTAATTCCAGCACATTATAGGGACCGTGTTAGAACAGAAATACAAACTATGCTTAATGAGGGCACTATTGAGCCTGCAGTAAGCTCATACAACAATCCATTATATGTTGTCGAGAAGAAAAATGGATCGATCAGGCTTGTCTTAGATTCGAGACAAATCAATACTATCATCATTCCTGAAACAGACAGGCCGCAAACGTTGGAAGAACTTCTTCAAAATTTTAATGGTGTAAAAGTGTTGTCTTCCATTGATCTCAGATCCAGCTTTTATCAGATCGAACTCCATCCAGAATGTAGAAAATACACAGCTTTCCTTTGTTTCGGCGTTTGTTATCAGTTTCGGAAACTTCCTTTTGGTTTGAACATTTCTTCGGCAGCATTCAGTCGCGGGCTAAATTCCATATTACCTGAGTTCTTAAAACGTCACATCACCTTATATGTGGACGATATCCTAATAGCGGAGGCTTCATGGGAACAACATAATCGCATCCTTAACAGTTTGTTACGTATTTTTGCAGAATCTGGAATTACAGTTAACTTGGAAAAGTCTGAATTCGGTAGGTCAAAGGTGAGGATTTTGGGACATATTATTTCTTCTGAAGGCATTCAGCCAGATCCTGAAAAGTTAGAAGCAATCAGAGCCATTCCAGTTCCATCCACAAAAAGACAAGTCCGCAGTTTTCTAGGTCTCGTAAATTTTTACCGTCGTTTTCTGAATATGCAAATTCTTGTTACACCAAAACTTTGTTCTCTCACTGGAAAAAATACTATTTGGAACTGGGACGAACAAGCACAGTTAGAATTCAATTCTTTGAAAGAATCGCTACTTAACGCGCCAATACTAGCTCATCCAGATCTGTCACAAGATTTCTGCCTTAGCACGGATTCTTCTAAAGTCGGTCTTGGTGCCCATTTATTTCAAGAAGCCATAGAAAATGACATTACTGTTCAGAAAACCATTGCTTTTGCTAGCCGAGTGCTAACAAAATCTGAAAAAAATTATTCCGTTACTGAATTAGAAGCTTTAGCTATCGTTTGGGCATTTAACAAATTCCGTTTCTTTCTTTCTGGTAAGCACGTAAAAGTATACAGTGATCATCGTGCATTACAATTTCTTATGTCTTCAAAATTAAATCATGACAGGTTAAAACGTTGGGCATTGTTTCTGCAAGAATTCCGCTTCACAATAGTCTACATTCCCGGCAAGGAGAACATTGTTGCGGACGCACTGTCACGCGCACCAGCTGGGCTTGAGAAAAGTAACACAGAAGGCAACCTCGAGAAAAATTTCAGTATTCTTTACATTCAGAAAGTCGCCTTTGTAAACTTCATCACCACATCTTTAAAGGACATTGCTCATGAACAAGATAAAGATCCTATTTGGAAAGACATCAAGAGCAAATGGTATGAAAAGACACACACACAGATTCGGCATTATTATCTGGTTAGAAACAACATACTGTTCAAACGCTGCACTATTGATGACAAGCTATGGGTACTTTGCATTCCTGACGATTTTGTTAATAAGCTCATTTGGTACATTCATTTCAGCTACGCACATTTTGGTCCACGAAAATGTTATCATATTCTTCGAACGACTTGTTATTTTAACAATATGGAAAAAAGAATTCGAAGAGTCTTGTCTATTTGTAAACTTTGTCAAAAGGCGAAACCATCTACTGTCTCACATCGTGCTCCGTTGTTTCCTATTATTCCTTCTCAATTAAAAGAATTTGCTGCTGTTGATCTCTTGGGACCGCTTGTCAGAACATCGAATGGATTTTCGTACGTTCTAGTCGCTGTTGAACTTACTTCAAAATTTGTTTCTTTCACTCCGTTACGTAAAGCCACTGGACGGTCTGTATCCAACGCCTTTGTTAAAAATTTCTTACGTGAAGTTGGACACGTTAGTAAAGTCATTTCAGATAACGGACCGCAATTCAGATCTGCTGTTTGGTCACGCACGCTTCGGAATCATAAAATCAAACCTGTTTTTATTTCATTGTACTCACCACATTGTAACCCGTCTGAACGGATTATGAAAGAAATCAATAAGCTTTGCAGACTTTATTGTCACAGAAAGCATCAGCATTGGGACAGATATTTACACTCATTTCAAAACGTGCTGAATGAAATGCCTCACGACTCCACTGCTTTACCACCTACTCTTGTACTAAAGAAGGAAGAACCACCGAACAGAATCAGAGAGCTTGTACCTTTCCCAAATACACGCAAACTTCGACACAAAGACATAATTGATTTGGCTATTAAAAATATAAAATCTGCAGCAGACAAAAGGAGAAAACTACACGATAAAGCAAATGCAAAGAAATTATACATTGGTCAGAAGGTTCTCATTAAAGCTCATTCATTGTCACATAAGAAGAAACACTTGAGTCACAAATTCTTTCTAGTTTACAATGGACCATACAGAATCCGACGTATACCACATGATAATTGCATTGAAGTTGAAACTCTGCGTACTAGGAAGAGCAAAGGTTTACACCACATTTCACATGTAAAACAATTTATTGAGAGATAATCTGCTTTTTAACTTTGTCTTCGCCATAAAACTTTTCACTTCACATTTCTAGTATGCTTTGTCAGACTTAAGAAACTGTTAACATGCAACAATGTTTGAAGTTAAATATCCAGTCTAGAACCTAGGGAACATTTTTAAACAGAAATTACCATTGCATTGTTATTGTGAACAGACGACACAGTGTTATTGTGTGTGTACATTCTTGCTTGTTAGTTGCACGACTACGTAACGACTATAAGGCTCACATACTTAGAACATTTACCAGTACTGCTAATGAGATTTTAATGCAACATTTTGGTTTACTTGAAAATACATTCTGGATTTAAAGTACTTTCTGTGGAATTAATGATGACTTAGCATTTGGTTTCTTTGACAGATACACGATTATATCACGACGCTACTAATGAGTGACAATTTACAATGTTGTTTTTGCGGTGTGTCTGTTTTATATCCACACAGTTTTTCTGAATTCTTCTGGAAAGCAAAACATGTTTTAGTAGTAAGCTACAATGTGAGGGCCTTTTTTGTAGCACAGCAATACTTTACAGTATAGTACTTTCTTGATCACAGTAATGTATGTAATAACTACGATATCTATACACAAAGCATTTCACTTTCGTTTATGCTGGGGTAAGTAGATTGACTTCTGCAGAACTTAGCTTTCGGAGGACGATAATTACGACACTTCCACAGAATTATTTTACAGCAAGACGCACACTTAGCGCTACAGGACACGCATTTGAGTGATTAATTTTGTACTTAAAACATTTATTTTTAAAGATATTTGAAGTACAATGATAAGAAGTTTTTCCGTGATACATTTCATTCCATTGCTGTAATCTGTAACACCTGAGGGTATAATTACATTGATCCTCAGAGGGGTACACGCTTACTTTGTGTACCATGTGTTTGGCAAGCACAAGGAGCCCTAGCTAATATGGTATTTGCTTATACAATTTTACACATCGGTACCATATTTCTCTAACACACAAATTACACAGCTATCTGATCATTTAACTGAGAGACAAACATTTTTTTTTACTACATCAGTGACAGATGTTTACGCAATTACACAGTTGGATAAATTCACACTTATGAAACTGTATTTTGTCTGTACTTTGTAAATTGTTCATATTTTTTCGGAACCATTGTGATACTATGAGAGCTTTGAATGTTGTATTTCTTATGGGATCATGATTTTTAAAGTACGTTTGAGGTAGATGACACTATTGAAATTAGCAGAGAATTTTCTTTAGGTTTTGACATTATTGCAGAAAGCTACGACGATTTTGAGATTTGACTGAGGTGTTATGATGTTATTTTTACAATGATGATATGTATTATGCTGTTGAGGTATGTTTATGATCAATAAGATGATGATACCGTATATGAGGAATTTGATTATGCTACGTGTTTCTCATGATGAAATATTGAAGAAGTGTCGACGAATATGTATATGTATAATAAGGTAAGGAATAATGAATAGTGGTTCGGGACTCTGACTTGGGAAAAAGGTTGTTGGAAACCAAGAATCGTACTTTAAGAGTTATGAAATGTGTGTATATGCGAGAATGTATCACAATGCTGGCGAAAATTTTTTGGACGCTGTTATATTTATAGGATTTTGTTTCTACAGATTTGTAACCCAAATTCTTGACCTGTGAAATATTTTTATATGAGACTGTCACTGTAGTGGAAACTGGTGTCGTAAATATTTCGGTAAGAAAGTTAAGTGACCACCTGCACCTAATGCGTCGTGGGCACCCAGCTGGGCGACAGTCGCCTTAAAAAAAGCCATTAATGTGTGCCTTCCAGAGGCACAGGTGGAAAAAAAAGGGAGGCCATTATCCTCGCTATTGACGTTCCTTTGTAGAAAGCATTGGAAAAACGACACGGTCGAACTTGATAACATATGATTACACTGTGGAGCTCTTAATTTATGATCTACTGAAATGCCTAATGAAATGACGAGAAATATTTTTATGTCTATACACCTGATTATGACTACTGTCTCTCTAGTTGAGAGATTTTTCTACTAACTTATGAAATGCCTAATGACTACTGAATGATGTTCTTATGCCTTACTTTGTACATAGTTGCTTATTTCATTTGATATCTAGTTTCTAGCTGCACTGCAGCATTGGTTAAAATAAAATTTTATAGATGTACTAATATAAATATTTTCTGTCTACAGATCGAGTAAATAATAATTTTTTTCAAAAAAATGAGGGAGCACAAAATGACATTTACCTTCACAGGAACTGCATTCATAATTTTCTTTTCAAGTACTTGGTAATTTCTTTTGTAGAATAAATTGTGATGCAAAACTCTAGTATTAAGATGTGACATAGGTATTAGACATGGCCATTTTTAGTGTAATATTTTTTCTGCTTGAGCTTTGTCATGTTTAGATGCTGCTGCTGTTTGCCAGGCGTAGTGCTACTAAATTTCACTTTGCATTACTCTGTTAAGCCAGTTTACTACTGATTTATTTTTCTTGTTTGCTGCTCATTGCATTATATTAGTTGTAATTTATGCTGCTTGCTTTGCCTTTTGTATTTCTTATCATTGCTGTTTGTGTTAATTGTTTTGTGCTGCTGCATTGCCTCGTTCCTTAGTTTAGCATCTGAGCTCAGTAGATTTAAGTTAGCTTAAGGGGGGGTAGACTATATAAGAGAATGAGTTGGGATGAATTGGAAAAAACGCATTGAGAAGATATAAGAAACATATTTGGCAAAAATGAGTATTGTGCACTGAGAAATAATTATTTTTAAAGAAATATGAATAGAATACAGTAAGCAGGTATAGATAGGTCTTTTTGGGAATAATGATGAATGAAGGGAGATCTCCAAGAAGCAAAGAAAGTTTTGTTTGCAAAATACTGCAATAAAACAAAACCTGTCCTTTCCTTGTGTTATCCCACTATGTGTTTATGTACTCTTGTTTATTTGTCTTTTTCCTGTCTTTATGTGTTTAGCTGATGATAGCTATGTTGTAGAATTTTTCTGATAATATGTTATTTTCTTTGTAAAGATGTTTAGACATTATTTATTCTGTTTTGTTTTAATGCTCATGTGTGAAATTGATGTTTCGAAAGTTATTCTGATCTTTTATGTAGGTACTTATAATTCCTGTAAGACTGATGTATATGTTATTTCGATTCTTTTGTAAAGCCTGTATTACTACAAATGTTATCTGTATTATTATGTTTTTAATGATGTTTTCTGTATCTTTGTTATTGTATTCTTATGTTATAAAATTGTAATTGACACCAGTTCATCATATTATTAACTTGTAAGTTACATTTCATTGCACACGTTTCTGTTGGTCATAGTGTATGGACAATATGTGAGAAGTAGGGACTGTTAGTGTTTGCACGTGTGTTAATAATTCAGCAAGGGACTGGATAACAGCATTGCTGGTTCTAAGGACAATTCCAAAAACTTTGTGAGTGCACAAGTGGTGGTTATGGACTTGCTATATTCTCCGCAAGACTTTTCAATGGTGATTGTGCACCTGCACAGTCACAACAGATGGCTGCTGGCCATTTCTACAAGGACTACAGTGGGTCTACACCTTTGCTGACTCACCAGTACCATTATTTCTGCAAGGACTGCAGTGGGTTTGCACCTCTGGTGGCCCACCAGTACCGTAATCTCTACCAGGACTACAGTGGGTCTGCTCTGTGACGACTTACCTACCAATACTCTTCAAAACTTCGACTGACTCCGCTGTGGGTTTGCTCTGTTGTGGCCCATTACTTGTCTGCATGTCGAGAGTCAGCACTGTCTTTCCGTTGGAAGGACAACACTACTTCTTCAAGACAGCATGGAAATCCACTACTTCTGTGTGCATTTTCTTTTACTGCTCAGACTTTGAGAAAAACACTGCAACGTTACTGTGATGAATGATCAGGACTGTCTTTATGGACTGTGAGAAAATTTTAGCTTTTGACCAACAATGTATCAATAAGTGTGTGCATTTGATATCTTTGTTATTGTAATTATGAAAAATTTAATCAAATCATTATTGGCCACTGCCCTAGCCACACGGAATTTATATTCTGAAATACTAAATTTTGAAAGTAAAATTAAATGAAGTTACTGGTTAATTAAATGACCGGCTTAACTTAAACCTTGTTATGTAAAAAATAACATTCAGTAACCTCATTGTAACATAATGCAAAATTGAAATTAAAGGTAACCAATTTACTTTTCATTATTGAAACATTGAACTCAGTTTACTTTACACAAATGAGCAATTTATTTTACTTTTGAAATAACGACAATAAAATACATACCAAGCCAGCAGAAGTCACTCACTAAGCTAAAAGCAGAATAAATGATATTGCATACTCTTAATTTTTTCTGTATCTTTAGTCATCAGTTTTTCCAGAGAAATTTTACTTTACCTTAAGTAGTGTAAGTAGGCTGTTTAGGTTTTCTTATTGGTAACGCCACGTAGCGCTCTGTGTGAGAATCACTGGCTGTGCTGTGTGCAGTCTGTGTCTAGTTTGCATTGTTGTCTGCCATTGTAGTGTTAGGCAGCTGGCTGTGAACAGCGCGTAGCGTTGCGCAGTTGGAGGTGAGCCGCCAGCAGTGGTGGATGTGGGGAGAGAGATGGCGGAGTTTTGAAATTTGTCATGAACTGCTATATATATTATGACTATTGAGGTAAATACATTGGTTGTTCTCTATCAAAATCTTTCATTTGCTAACTATGCCTGTCAGTAGTTAGTGCCTTCAGTACTTTGAATCTTTTATTTAGCTGGCAGTAGTGGCGCTCGCTGTATTGCAGTAGCTTGAGTAGCGAAGATTTTTGTGAGGTAAGTGATTTGTGAAAGGTATAGTTTAATGTTAGTCAGGGCCCATTCTTTTGTAGGGATTATTGAAAGTCAGATTGCGTTGCGCTAACAAAATATTGTGTGTCAGTTTAAGGACTGTCGTGTATAATTGTTCTAAGGGGACGTTTCAGTAGCCTCTGTTATGCAATACAAGAATGAACAGTTACTGAGGCAGAAAATTTATACTGAAACTGGTCATTAGCAAACACGCAAAGGTGGCAGTAAATAGTTAATCAGTTTTCATATTCTTACGACACTCGACGATTGCATGGAAAGGAAAGGGACCGTGTCTGGTAATAATGTCTGAGGATAATGACAGCACAGGTGCCCTACAAGTTTTAACTGTAGCTAATTATTATGCAAGTTATTCATACTTTGTGAAAGAAATGTTGCTAGACGATGCTAACGTAAGTTTATAATTTTTCACTTAACAGTCTTACGATATTCCAGCTGTGCGGACGACGAAGAATGTAGGCGACGACAATGTTGAGCTGCCGTTGTTACTGCTGCTGCTGCTGTTCGATGAGAACCCCGAGTCGGCTACTGAGCTACGGATAATTATGGGACAGGCAATAGAACAGCAGCTTCCTCCGCCTGTACACCCCCACCGTGCTCTCAATACTCGTGGGTTAACGAATCAGGCGCGTCTACACTGGTGCGAGCGTAGCTGCACACCGCGTCTGCCTGAGCGCCCAAGAAACACTTCCATGTTGAAAGATAAACAACGGCACAGCTACCACCATTTCGTCGTTGCTATCGATACATTTCAATAAAGTTCATATACATTCTGTAATACAGCTTACAGCTTCAGAATCAAAAGTACAGTGCAAGTTATCAACGAATATCAAACGGCGAAAATTTTGGATGAGACAGAAGGTCTTATATCTGCATTTTCGGTGTTACAGCGTCACAACTGCGATAGCGCGATCCTCGTTCTGAGCGGCTCGCTACACCACTTCTCTCGCTTTCTTGGTTGTAACTTGTGGCCTCCTTTCTTCTCGTCGACTTTGATTTTATGAGCTGCCCAAATGAGATCTTGCTGTTTTCTCTATATACTGGTAGTCTTTAATATAATTTGGTACCTACCCACAGTGTTATCGTCATTGTGAAATTTCATTTGAGCTTTTAAAAAACTTTGGTCTGTGTTAACGTTATGTGAACTAAGTGAATCATTAAGAGCAAATAAATACCTGTTACAGTAGTGACTTAGATTTTAAGATCCCTTACTTTACTGCAACGTTTCCATCGTTAGGTAGCCCACACATAACAATAATAACCTATTATATCCCAAAGCTGTTGCTGTCACTGTGAAGGTGTTTTCATTGTGCACAGGGGCCAAACTCGGCGATCAGTTACTTAGAAATACAGGGAAGGGAACGAGCATTCCACTGGTTCGTCTTGTATGATGATAGATTTGTTTATTGACCAGATTTCGATTTCTCCTTGATCTATAACTTGGTTTTGCGTTGTTTCATGACACTACGGCTGACGAACTTACCACAACTTTCAACGTAACCACGAATTTTTTTTATCCTTGTGGAATTGAAAATCAATATTTAGTTGGTTTTAAAAGCCCAATAACGGTTGCAGTAATATAAATTTATGTTTAAATAAGTGAACAGTTACTTTTTTAATTTAAATTTATTGTAACTATGTCTCTGTCTTCCCAACGGTATGCACTCATCACAAATAATTCTATTTCGGCAAATTCTGAGGCGATGTGAACAGAAAGCATATAGCAAAACAACTGATTTTTAAATAATAATAATGTCGTGTGGCTAGGGCCTCCCGTCGGGTAGACCGTTCGCCTGGGGCAAGTCTTTCGATTTGACGCCACTTCGGCGACTTGCGCGTCGATGGGGATGAAATGATGATGATTAGAACATCACAACACCCAGTCCCTGAGCGGAGGAAATCTCCGACCCAGCCGGGAACCGAACCCGGGCCCTTAGCATTGACAGTCCGTCGCGCTGACCACTCAGCTACCGGGGGCGGACACTGATTTTTAATTATTGTTACCGAGAGAGATAACGCAGTAGTTAGCAAACGGGACTAGCATTCGGGAGGACGACGGTTCAAACTCGTGTTCGGCCATCCTGATACAGGTTTTCTGTGATTTCCCTAAATAGCCACAGTCGGCTTTCGGCCGTGGTAGCGTGCGGACCGGCTCCGCTCGCCGGACAGCAAGCGCAGTTGTCTACTTCCCGTCGCGGTATTTCGTGTTGTGTAGCGTCCATTACTACTGCACCTCATGGAGCACTGTTACCGTCGAGCGACACTTAAAGTAACATTCCGAGCCGGACATGCACGACCACGCGCTTATGAAATTGAACAATTCATTCGCGAAGAGCTACGTCTGGACCCCTAGGAAGTTATACGTATTCACTTCTCTGTCACCAGATTGCTGTCCTCCGGCTGCGCTGGGGATTTTCTCCACTCAGGGACTGGGTGTTGTCTTCATCATCATTTCATCATCCCCATCCGGCGCGCAGGTCGCCCAATGTTGCGCCGAATGTAATAAGACCTGCACCAAGGCGGCCAGACCTGCTCCGTAGGCTGCCTCCCGGCCCATGACACCGAACTCTCATTTCCAACTTCTCTGTTACTGGCAGTATCGTCTATATTAAGATGACGACGGAGGAAGCATGTGCAGAGATAGTTCGACAACACACACACACGGACTAAAATTCAAGCATTCTGATGGGAATATTGGAGAGGTAACGGTAGATCACGCTGGTTTCGGTCTTCCAACATATCGGGTCTTGGAGCTCCCTTTCGAAGTGCTACGAGACGTTTTCGTAGAAGTTTTCCGATCCTACGGCAATCTAGTCGGGCACATAGCGGAAGAATGGCAGACGTTCACGACATACCACGTGTTGAATGGTGTCCGCCAAATCAAAATCGAACTCTCCAAACATGTACCACACTATCTGCTGATAGGTGGCGTGCGAGCCATCGTTATGTATGGTGGCCAGCCGCGGACGTGTGCCGGTTGCGGACAAGAGGGCCATGTTGGGTCCCACTGTCTCCGCGGACGTTTGCTCTAAGTCCCGACCAGTGACTCAACTCGCAAAGCGACGGTCACTTCTTTACCAGACAACTACGCCACAGCCGTACACAGCCACGATGCGTCACTTCAGGAAGCGCCTGTTGTCTTCCCGCACTCCCCATTGGAAATGACGGTGCGGCCGCTTCGTCACCGGCACCATTTCCTCCGACGGCTACGACACTACCAACTCTCCAGAGCTCGTTGAAGTTCTAGATGCCATCAAGGTGGAAGCTGCCAACAAGTCCACTGGAACTGATGGCCTCCGCCTCGAATTTTACAAGTGAACTGATGTCGCCCACAATGACGATCCCAGCCACCTTCTTCTTCTTCTTCTTTCGATTTCGGCCATCTTTGGACCACGTTCAACAATTCACTTGCCCGGCTTTTTGATCTTTTTTTCTCTCTTCCCAATATTTCCTCATCATTTTCGAGTGGTTCCTCCTCCGCTCTTCCGACCATTTCCTGTTATTATTCTTTAGTTTCGTTTCTTCTGGAAAACACTTAATTTCGTTCACTATTTGTCTAAACTTTTCCCTGTCCCTGATTGACTCACGGGTGACATTAAAATAGGCCAAATCCTTTTTCACCATCTGTATCCATTTATTGTTGGTTTTTTCGTTCCTGTTACTATGTTCAAACACTTTTCTTGTTAGTCTGTTTCCATCCATCCTCGACAGGTGACCATAAAACGTTAGTCTGCGTTTACGCATTGCCTCACTCACTTTCTCAATAGTTTTGTATATTTCCTTATTACTCTTTAGCTTGTACTCTTCTCCAATCTTTCTCGGTCCTAATATTTTTCTCAAAATTTTCCTTTCTTTCTCTTCCATGTTTTCTATTTCCCCCTTTTTGTTAAGAGTTAGGCACTCCGATGCATACAGGCATTCTGGTCTAATGACAGTTTTATAATGTCTTAATTTAGCTTGAATCGAAATGTTTTTTTGTTATATATGTCTTTGGTTTTTTGAAAAGCAAATTCCATTTTCCTTGCTCTCGCCTGGTTTGCACTCTTGTCTAAACCATTCACTTGAATTATTTCACCTAAATACTTAAATTTTTCTACTCTCTTAATATTGCCGTATTTAGTAATAAGATTTTTCTTGTTATTTCTATGATTAGACATATACACGGTTTTTTCAAATGAAATCTGCAGTCCAGCTCTGGCCGAAACTTCTTGTAGTTTCTCCAGGTAGTTCTGAGCTATTTCTTCGTTTTCTGTAACTATTGCCAGATCGTCTGCAAAAGCTAAACAGTCCACTTCTATTTTTTCTTTTTTTGTTCCAATTCTGATGTCATTCTTGGTGCCTTTGAGTTCTTCTTTCCATATTCTCAATATCTTTTCCAGTACGCAGTTGAAGAGGATTGGGGATAAACCATCACCTTGTCTAACACCTGTTTTAATTTCGAACTTCCTTGAAATTTCACCCATAAATTTAACTTTGGCCTTACTGTTTGTTAGCGTCTGTTTGATAATTTGAATTGTTTTCTTATCGACCCCAAATTCTTCCAATACTTTCAGTAATGTTTCTCTATCTACCGAGTCGTATGCTTTTTTGAAATCTACAAATACTATTGCAAATCTCTGGCCTCTTGAGATTCTGTAACGAATTAGTGTTTTCAGGTTAAATATTTGTTCAACACAGGATCTACCTTGTCTAAAACCTGCTTGGTATTCACCTTTTTTTTTTATCCAGAACTGGCTCCACGATTTGAAGTAATTTCCTTGACAAAATTTTGTATCCTACTGGTAGTAGCGAGATCCCTCTATAATTATTAACATTCATCTTATCCCCCTTTTTGTGTAGTGGGTGTATCAGGGCACACTGCCAGTCTTCAGGAATTCTTTCTTCGTCCCAGATCTTCTTAAACATATGTTCCAAAACTTGTGGGAGGTTGGTATGCATTATTTTTAGGATTTCTGGTACTATGGAGTCTTCACCTGGGGCTTTATTGTTTTTTAGACTGTGTATTATGTGTTTTATTTCTTCAGCGTCTGGAGGTTTTGACTCGGTATTAGTATTTCGGTGGTTTTCAAAACTCATTTTATCTTTGGGTGGTTCACAATTTAGTAGATTCTCGAAATATTTTGCTAATATTTCACAATTAGTCTTGTTTGTCAAACCTAGCTTGTTCTCTTCATCTTTGAAACATAAATTTGGGGATTGGTATTTGGTTAGCTGTTTTCTAAAAGTTTTGTAGAAATCTCTAGAATTATTTCTTTTAAAGTCTTCCTCAATCTGTTCTAGGTTATCCTGAAATTGTCTTCTTTTTTTATTACGGAAAAGCTTAGCTGTTTCTCTTCTCTGGATTTTAAAATTGTCAAGATCTTGAGGATCTTTTGTGGAGTTCCATTTCTGCCACAATTTCTGTCTCTTCTCCAGGTTCTCATCACATTCATTGTCCCACCATGGATGTCTTCTTACTCTTTTCACGAGACAATTTTCTTTTGCTATTTCAACTATTTCGTTTTTGATCTCCTCCCATCCCGCTTCCTTATTTATTGTGGATATGCCATCGCTATCTTTGTGCAATGCTCTTTGAAACCGTTGTTTAATTTCTTCATTTTTTAAAGTTTCTGTGTTATATTTTGGAATTTTGTAAAAGGTTTTCTTCTCTTTTCGAAATGGGAGTGGT